>NC_088863.1:54447337-54657956 GCF_032884065.1 Artemia franciscana | reverse complement strand
GAAATTTCTCCCAATGTTGAAAGGACAATCGTTTCCCAATTGCAATACCTTTTCCACAAAAATAATAATTTAGTGCGTCTGTTCAAAACAGCCATCGATTTGATACCTACTGATACGCAAAAAATTGTTATTTCCGCTGACAAAACGCCTCCTGGCCAACATGTGCGTTGATACAATGCTCCAACTATCGACGAAGTGGCAATCGTTATGGTCGGTGATCAGTTTTTACCTCGAAATATTATTCTTCATAAGCAAAACGCTCAGTTGTTAAGAATTGCTGAAACTCATCGATGCTACGATGCCCTACAATATCCTATCATTTTTTGGGATGGAGCCGACGGCTATCACTTTAATATTAAATTCATGAATCCAGCCACTAACAAAGAAATGAATAAGAAATGCAGTGCAATTCATTATTATTCCCATAGACTCAGGATTCGGCAGGATGAAGAAAATTATATTTTAAAATTCCGTGAATTGATTCACCAATTCGTCGTTGATGTGTATGCTAAAATTGAATCAGAACGTTTGCTATATATTCGCCTGAATCAGACCAAGCTACGCTCTGAACAATACATTCATTTGCGAGATGCAGTTATAAATGACGGTAATACCACAAACGTTGGAAGATTAACAATTTTACCTTCGTCATATGCTGGCAGTCCCCGTCATATGCATGAATATGCTCAAGATGCTATTGCGTATGTTCGTCTCTATGGTCCTCCAGATTTATTTATTACATTTACATGTAATCAATCTTGAGACGAGATACTGCAGCTTTTACTTCAAGGACAATCGGCGGTTCATAGACATGACATTACGGGCCGTGTCTTCCGGCAAAAGTTGAAATCACTGATAAGCTACATAGTAAAATTTGAAATATTTGGGTCAGTGCGATGCTGGATGTACTCAGTGGAATGGCAAAAACGAGGTTTGCCACACGCACATATACTAATTTGGCTATATAAAAAATTACTTCGAACGAAATTGATGATTTGATTTCCGCTGAAATACCTGATGAAAATGTCGATAAGGGGTTACATGATATTATTGTAAAAAATATGATACATGGAGCTTGCGGTGCACTGAACGATAATTCACCATGCATGGCCAAAGGAAGGTGCACAAAGCAATATCCTCGACTTTTAGTATCCAACACAATTATCGTCATTTATATATCCCCCCTGTGCCCCCCGGCGTCCCCGTTGTAGTTGTGTTCCTGTGTCCCGGTCGTCATTTATATTCCCTGTGTCCCGGTCTTCATTTGTATCCCGATGTCCTGGTCTGTATATACATTCGTTTTTGAAATGGTACATGATGAAATAAATTTTGTATTTTTCCCATTTTTTTTCTTTTTAGTTTTTTTTGGTTTTTACCTTTTTTTTAGTTTTTTTAGTTTTTTTTCTTTTTTCTTTTTAGTTTTTTTTTATTTTTATTTTTTTTTAGTTTGGTTTTTCTCCTTTATTTTTCATTTTTTTCCTTTTTTCTTCTTTTTCTTTTTTAGTTTTTTTTGGTTTTTTAGTTGTTTTTATTAGTTTTTATGTTTTTTTTCTTTTTACCTTTTTTTGTAGTTTTTACCCTTTTTCTTCGTTTTTTTATTTTTTTTTTACTTATGCCCTGGTCGTCATTTATACTCCCTATTTCCCGGTCGTAATTTGTGTCCCGATGCTTTGTTGATGGTGATTGCTAATCGAACATTCCTTGTGTCCCGGTCGCTTTCTCTTTGAGTGTCCCGGTTGTCATTTATATTCCCTATGTGCCGGTGTTCTTGTCGTCATTTGTGTCCCGATGTCCCGGTCTGTAATTTCGTCAGTCGAAAACATGATGTCAGTAGAAACACAAACATGACGTCACTCGACAGAGAGACACACACACACACACAGACAACTTATTTTTATATATATAGATATATATTTTTAACTACGTAAAACATGCAAAAATACAATAATATTTGCTGTCCATTGTAGTTGTGTCCTTATGTCCCACCTGTGAATATATATATATATATATATATACTAGCTGTTGGGGTGGCGCTTCGCGCCACCCCAACACCTAGTTGGTGGGGGCGCTTCGCGCCCCCCCCAAGCCCCCCCGCGCGCGTAAGTCGTTACGCGCCATAATAGTTACGCGCCATTGTAGTTGTGTCCCTATGTCCCACCTGTGAATATAGATATATATATATATATATGGTTTTAACTACGTAAAACTTGCGAATATACAACATTCTTTGCTGTCCCATTGTCTTTGCATATAAATAGATTGTCAGGTTATCCCCCTGTTTCCCCCGGTGTCCCCGTTGTAGTTGTGTCCCTGTGTCCCGGTCGTCATTTATATTCCCTGTGTCCCGGGTCCCGGTCATCATTTGTATCCCGGTGTCCCGGTCTGTATATACATTCGTTTTTTAGTTTTGTTTTTCTCCTTTATTTTTTTCCTTTTTTTTTCTTTTTTAGCTTATTTAGATTTTTAGATTTTTTAGTTTTTTTTTATTAGTTTTTAGTTTTTATTTCTTTTTAGTTTTTTTGTCCCGGTCGTCATTTATATCCCCCTGTTTCCCCCGGTGTCCCCGTTGTAGTTGTGTCCCTGTGTCCCGGTCGTTATTTATATTCCCTGTGTCCCGGTCGTCATTTGTATCCCGGTGTACCGGTCTGTATATACATTCGTTTTTTAGTTTTGTTTTTCTCCTTTATTTTTTTCCTTTTTTTTTCTTTTTTAGTTTATTTAGATTTTTAGATTTTTTAGTTTTTTTATTAGTTTTTAGTTTTTTTTTCTTTTTAGTTTTTTTGTAGTTTTTACCTTCTTTTTAGTTTTGTTAATTTTTTTTTTTACTTGTGTCCTGGTCGTCATTTATACTCCCTGTGTCCCGGTGCTTTGTTGATTGCTAATCGAACATTCCTTTTGTCCTGGTCGCTTTCTCTTTGAGTGTCGTCATTTATTTTTTTCTTTTTTAGTTCTTTTAGTTTTTACCTTTTTTAGTTTTTTTTTAGTTTTTAGTTTTTTTAGTTTTTTACCTTTTTTTAGTTTTTTTAGTTTTTTAGCTTTTTTATTTTTTTTTATTAGTTTTTAGTTTTTTTGTAGTTTTTGCCTTTTTTTTTAGTTTTTTGTCCTGGTCGCTTTCTCTTTGAGTGTCGTCATTTATTAGTTTTTTCCTTTTTTTTTTTAGTTTTTTATTGGTTTTTACCTTTATTTTAGCTTATTTTTCAGTTTTTTCCTTTTTTTTAGTTTTTTTTATTTTTTATTTTTTTTAGTTTTTTACCTTTTTTTAGTTTTTTTAGTTTTTTTAGTTTTTTAGCTTTTTTACTTTTTTTATTAGTTTTTAGTTTTTTTTTGTAGTTTTTGCCTTTTTTTAGTTTTTTCAGTTTTTTTTTTAGTTTTTTATTGGTTTTTACCTTTATAGTTTTTTTAGTTTTTTAGCTTTTTTATTTTTTTTATTAGTTTTTAGTTTTTTTTGTAGTTTTTGCCTTTTTTTAGTTTTTTCAGTTTTGACGTCACCTAATCCAGTTTTTTCAGGTGACGTCACCTGACACATCCATCCACACATCCATCCACACATCCATCCACAGACAACTTATTTTTATATATATAGATATATATATATATATATATATATATATATATATATATATATATATATATACTAGCTGTTGGGATGGCGCTTCGCACCACCCCAACACCTAGTTGGTGGGGGCGCTTCACGCCCCCCCCAAGCCCCCCCGCGCGCGTAAGTCGTTACGCGCCATATTAGTTACGCGCCATTGTAGTTGTGTCCCTATGTCCCACCTGTGAAAATAGATATATATATATATATATATATATATATATATATATATATATATATATATATATATATATATATATATATATATATATATATATATGTTTTTAACTACGTAAAACTTGCGAATATACAACATTCTTTGCTGTCCCATTGTCTGTGCATATAAATAGATTTTCAGGTTTACCGACTCTTGAACATGCAACATATAATGGTCCATGGGAAAACAATCCGTATTCAGATCTATACCTCATGATTCTAATGATTGCCCTTGAGCTTTGTTGATGGTGATTGCTAATCGACCATTCCCTGAGTCGCCATCGTCATTTATATATCCCCCTGTGCACCCCGGCGTCCCCTTTGTAGTTATGTCCCTGTGTCCCGGTCGTCATTTATATTCCCTGTGTCCCGGTCGTCATTTGTGTCCCGGTGTTCCAGTCTGTGATTTCTCTTTGAGTGTCCCGGGCGTCATTTATATTCCTTGTGTCCCGGTGTCCCGGTCGTCATTTATATCCCCCTGTGCCCCCCGGCGTCCCCATTGTAGTTGTGTCCCTGTGTCCCGGTCGTCATTTATATTCCCTGTGTCCCGGTCGTCATTTGTATCCCGGTGTCCCGGTCTGTATATACATTCGTTTTTTAGTTTTGTTTTTCTCCTTTATTTTTTTCCTTTTTTCTTTTTTTTCTTTTTTAGTTTATTTAGATTTTTAGATTTTTTAGTTTTTTTATTAGTTTTTAGTTTTTTTGTAGTTTTTACCATTTTTTTAGTTTTTTTAGTTTTTTTTTTTACTTATGTCCTGGTCGTCATTTATACTCCCTGTGTCCCGGTCGTCATTTGTGTCTCGGTGCTTTGTTGATTGCTAATTTAGTTTTTAGTTTTTTTTTTAGTTTTTGCCTTTTTTTGGTTTTTTCAGTTTTTTTTAGTTTTTAGTTTTTTACCTTTTTTTAATTTTTTTTAGTTTTTTAGCTTTTTTAGTTTTTTTTCTTTTTAGTTTTTTTTGTAGTTTTTACCTTTTTTAGTTTTTTTTCTTCTTTTGTATTAGTGTGAAATAATTCAGACGTCTTATGCGGACAAACACGACGTCACTCGACAGACAGACAGACAGACATAACCCACAAACAACTTATTTTTATATATATTTATTCATATTTTTTTAGTTTTCTTTTTCTCTTTTATTTTTCAGTTTTTTCCTTTTTTTTAGTTTTTTTCTTTTTTAGTTTTTAGTTTTTTTAGTTTTTAACCCTTTTTTAGTTTTTTTTTTTAGTTTTTTTAGTTTTTTAGCTTTTTTAGTTTTTTTATTAGTTTTATTTTTTTTGTAGTTTTTGCCTTTTTTTATTTTTTTCAGTTTTTTTTTAGTTATTAGATTTTTACCTTTTTTTAGTTTTTTTTTAGTTTTTTAGCTTTTTTAGTTTTTTTTTCTTTTTAGTTTTTTTTGTAGTTTTTACCTTTTTTAGTTTTTTTTCTTCTTTTGTATTAGTGTGAAATAATTCAGACGTCATATGCGGACAAACATGACGTCACCTGATCCATCCACAGATCCACACACAGACAACTTATTTTTATATATATATATATATATATATATATATATATATATATATATATATATATATATATATATATATATATATATATATATATATATATATATATATATATATATTTATATATATATATATATATATATATATATATATATATGTTTTTAACTACGTAAAACTTGCGAATATACAACATTCTTTGCTGTCCCATTGTCTGTGCATATAAATAGATTGTCAGGTTTACCGACTCTTGAACATGCAACATATAATGGTCAATGGGAAAACAATCCGTATTCAGATCTATACCTCATGATTCTAATGATTGCCCTTGAGCTTTGTTGATGGTGATTGCTAATCGACCATTCCCTGAGTCGCCATCGTCATTTATATATCCCCCTGTGCACCCCGGCGTCCCCTTTGTAGTTATGTCCCTGTGTCCCGGTCGTCCTTTATATTCCCTGTGTCCCGGTCGTCATTTGTGTCCCGGTGTCCCAGTCTCTGATTTCTCTTTGAGTGTCCCGGGCGTCATTTATATTCCTTGTGTCCCGGTGTCCCGGTCGTCATTTATATCCCCCTGTGCCCCCCGGCGTCCCCATTGTAGTTGTGTCCCTGTGTTGCTGATGCTGATGCTGATAGAGAAAGTCAGAAAAGAAAGCGTGCCGAGGAACTATCAGCAGCAAGTTTTTTGGCATAGACTCTTTGAGCATCTTCATCAGTCATTGTAAACTTAAACATTAATAGATTTCTACGTGAACATATGTCTTATATAACTTGAATGACGTCACCGTCAAAGCAAAAATGACGACAACTAATTTCATGACGTCAGCCGACACAGAAACATGACGTCACCTGATATATATATATATATATATAAGATATATATATATATATATACTAGCTGTTGGGGTGGCGCTTCGCGCCACCCCAACACCTAGTTGGTGGGGTGTCCCGGTCTGTATATACATTCATTTTTTAGTTTTGTTTTTCTCCTTTATTTTTTTCCTTTTTTCTTTTTTTTCTTTTTTAGTTTATTTAGATTTTTAGATTTTTTAGTTTTTTTATTAGTTTTTAGTTTTTTTGTAGTTTTTACCATTTTTTTAGTTTTTTTAGTTTTTTTTTTTTTACTTATGTCCTGGTCGTCATTTATACTCCTTGTGTCCCGGTCGTCATTTGTGTCTCGGTGCTTTATTGATTGCTAATTTATATTATATTTATATTTATATTTTTTATATTTATTAATATTTTTTTAGTTTTCTTTTTCTCTTATTTTTCAGTTTTTTCCTTTTTTTTAGTTTTTTCTTTTTTAGTTTTGTTTTTTTTTGTTTTTTACCTTTTTTTAGTTTTTTTAGTTTTTTTAGTTTTTTAGCTTTTTTAGTTTTTTTATTAGTTTTTAGTTTTTTTTTTAGTTTTTGCCTTTTTTTAGTTTTTTCAGGTTTTTTTAGTTTTTAGTTTTATACCTTTTTTTAGTTTTTTTTAGTTTTTTAGTTTTTTTTTCTTTTTAGTTTTTTTTGTAGTTTTTACCTTTTTTAGTTTTTTTTCTTCTTTTGTATTATTGTGAAATAATTCAGACGTCATATGCGGACAAACACGACGTCACTCGACAGACAGACAGACAGACATAACCCACAAACAACTTATTTTTATATATATTTATTCATATTTTTTTAGTTTTCTTTTTCTCTTTTATTTTTCAGTTTTTTCCTTTTTTTTTAGTTTTTTTCTTTTTTAGTTTTTAGTTTTTTTTAGTTTTTTACCTTTTTTTAGTTTTTTTTAGTTTTTTTAGTTTTTTAGCTTTTTTATTTTTTTATTAGTTTTTATTTTTTTTGTAGTTTTTGCCATTTTTTATTTTTTTCAGTTTTTTTTTAGTTATTAGATTTTTACCTTTTTTTAGTTTTTTTTAGTTTTTCAGCTTTTTTAGTTTTTTTTTCTTTTTAGTTTTTTTTGTAGTTTTTACCTTTTTTAGTTTTTTTCTTCTTTTGTATTAGTGTGAAATAATTCAGACGTCATATGCGGACAAACATGACGTCACCTGATCCACAGATCCACACACAGACAACTTATTTTTATATATATAGATATATATTTAACTACGTAAAACTTGCGAATATACAACATTCTTCGCTGTCCTATTGTCTGTCCATATAAATAGATTGTCAGGTTTACCAACTCTTGAACATGCAACATAATAATTGTCCATGGGAAAACAATTCGTATTCATATCTATACCGCATTTTTCTAACGATTGCCCTTGAGCTTTGTTGATGGTGATTGCTAATCGAACATTCCCTGTGTCCCCGTCGTCATCTATATATCCCCCTGTGCCCCCGGCGTCCCCGTTGGAGTTGTATCCCTGTGTCCAGGTCGTCATTTATATTCCCTGTGTCCCGGTCGTCATTTGTGTCCCGGTATCCCAGTCTGTAATTTCTCTTAGAGTGTCCTGGTCGTCATTTATATAGATATATAGATACAGTTTCATTTCAGTTTTTTTTCTTTTTTAGTTTTTTCTTTTCTTATTTTTTTCTTTTTTAGTTTTTCTTTTTTAAGTTTCTTCTTTTTATTGATAATAAACCTCAAAATTTTGGGTATCTGTTTTAAGGTTTTCGAATTACCTTAATCTTTTGTCAAAATATATTGAAACATTTGTGGAATTCCCAGTTTTTTTAGTTTTTTCTTTTTTTTTAGCTGTTTAGGTTTTTTTTAGTTTTTTTTTCTTTTTAGTTTTTTACCTTTTTATTTTTTTTACATTTTTCCTTTTTAAGTTTTTTTCTTTTTTTAATTTTTTATTTAGTTTTTTTTTAGTTTTTTCTTTTTAGTTTTGTTTTTAGTTTTTTACCATTTTTGTTTTTTCGAATTACTTTAACCTATTGTCAAAATATTTCGAAATATTTATGCAATTTCCAGTTTTTACATTCTAGTTTGTTTTCTTTTATATATATAGAAGATATAATCTGGCGTAATGGACAGACAACTTATTTTTATATATATTGTCAAAATATATTGAAATATTTGTGCAATTCCCAGTTTGTTTAGTTTTTTCTTTTTTTTTTAGTTTTTTAGCTTTTTTAGTTTTTTTTTAGTTTTTTATCTTTTTTATTTTTTTATGTTTTTTCTTTTTGGGTTTTTTCTTTTTTTTATTTTTTCAATTTTTAATTTTTTTTTTTTAGTTTTTTCTTTTTAGTTTTTTTTTAGTTTTTTACCATTTTTCTTTTTTCGAATTACTTTAATCTATTGTCAAAATATTTCGAAATATTTATGCAATTTCCAGTTTTTACATTCTAGTTTGTTTTCTTTTATATATATAGAAAATATAATCTGGCGTAACGGACAGACAACTTATTTATATATATATAGATATATATATATATATATATATATATATATATATATATATATATATATATATATATATACAGTTTCTTCTTGAAACTGTTTCAATGTTCATTTTAACATTGACACTTGGAAAAATCTTTACGTGCCAAGCATGCTAAAGCTCCAAAAATTTATGTTAAACCACAAATTTGGGGTTTCTGTTTTAAGTTTCTCGAATTACTTTAATCCATTGTCAAAATATATTAAAATATTTCTGCAATTCCCAGTTTTTTAGTTGTTTCTTTTTTTTTAGTTTTTTTCACTCTTTTAGTTTTTTTCTTTTTAGTTTTTTATCTTTTTTTACGTTTTTTCCTTTTAGGTTTTTTCTTTTTTTAAATTTTCTATTTTTTTAGTTTTTTCTTTTTGTTTTTTTAGTTTTTTACTATTTTTCTTTTTTCGAATTACTTTAATCTATTGTCAAAATATTTCGGAATATTTATGCAATTTCCAGTTTTTATATTCTAGTTTGTTTTCTTTTATATATATTGAAGATATAATCTGGCGTAACAGACAAAATGTAACAGACATAACAGACAGATCTATAATAACTAAAGTGTAGTTATAAATTTCTGATGTAAAATCAGGAGTCATATCTGACGTCTCTAACCGTTTTCGATGGAGTATATCCTCGGACATTTTCGATTTATATTTTCCCCATAACTCTCTAGGAGCTGAAGGAGAAGAAGTTATTAGAATGATTCCAAACAATGCACGAATTTGACTTGGAGTTGATGTTTCGCACGCGTCATTGATGCAATTATCCCAGTGTTGGTCATTCTCCAATAAATTCAGAGCTTGGCATGCACTACGGTAAGTGTAATGTATAGTACCGTTTACAGTTCTCAATGTGCTATATAGTAGCCTAATACTTGACAAGATACGTTTTTTCAAAGATAATAACAAATAGAATAAAACCTATGTCTTTTCTTAGTTGTAATAGTAAATAACTACTTCTACTACTACTAACTACTCACCCCAGCACCAAGCCACCTGACGCGGGTTGGTAATAATAACATGAAATATCATATACAAGATTGTACATAATTATTAATACCTTGTGATGGTAAAGTGGATCAGACCTTGTGCTAAGTGTATAGGTCTTCAGGTTCAAATCTTACCGTTGCAAGAGATAATACAGCGAATATTGGAAAGATGGGAAAGCGAGGATTGTTTTTTTAGTTTTTTTTTTATTAGTTTTTATGTTTTTTTTTTCTTTTTACCTTTTTTTGTAGTTTTTACCCTTTTTTTCGTTTTTTTAGTTGTTTTTACTTATGTCCTGGTCGTCATTTATACTCCCTATTTCCCGGTCGTCATTTGTGTCCCGGTGGTTTGTTGATAGTGATTGCTAATCGAACATTCCTTGTGTCCCGGTCGCTTTCTCTTTGAGTGTCCCGGTTGTCATTTATATTCCCAGGAGTCATATCTGACGTCTCTAACCGTTTTCGATGGAGTATATCTTCGGACATTTTCGATTTATATTTTCCCCATAACTCTCTAGGAGCTGAAGGAGAAGAAGTTGTTAGAATGATTCCAAACAATGCACGAATTTGACTTGGAGTTGATGTTTCGCACGCGTCATTGATGCAATTATCCCAGTGTTGGTCATTCTTCAATAAATTCAGAGCTTGGCATGCACTACGGTAAGTGTAATGTATAGTACCGTTTACAGTTCTCAATGTGCTATATAGTACCCTAATACTTGACAAGATACGTTTTTTCAAAGATAATAACAAATAGAATAAAACCTATGTCTTTTCTTAGTTGTAATAGTAAATAACTACTTCTACTACTACTAACTACTCACCCCAGCACCAAGCCACCTGACGCGGGTTGGTAATAATAACATGAAATATCATATACAAGATTGTACATAATTATTAATACCTTGTGATGGTAAAGTGGATCAGACCTTGTGCTAAGTGTATAGGTCTTCAGGTTCAAATCTTACCGTTGCAAGAGATAATACCATACAGCGAATATTGGAAAGATGGGAAAGCGAGGATTGTTTTTTTAGTTTTTTTTATTAGTTTTTATGTTTTTTTTTTCTTTTTACCTTTTTTTGTAGTTTTTACCCTTTTTTTCGTTTTTTTAGTTGTTTTTACTTATGTCCTGGTCGTCATTTATACTCCCTATTTCCCGGTCGTCATTTGTGTCCCGGTGGTTTGTTGATAGTGATTGCTAATCGAACATTCCTTGTGTCCCGGTCGCTTTTTCTTTGAGTGTCCCGGTTGTCATTTATATTCCCAGGAGTCATATCTGACGTCTCTAACCGTTTTCGATGGAGTATATCTTCGGAAATTTTCGATTTATATTTTCCCCATAACTCTCTAGGAGCTGAAGGAGAAGAAGTTGTTAGAATGATTCCAAACAATGCACGAATTTGACTTGGAGTTGATGTTTCGCACGCGTCATTGATGCAATTATCCCAGTGTTGGTCATTCTCCAATAAATTCAGAGCTTGGCATGCACTACGGTAAGTGTAATGTATAGTACCGTTTACAGTTCTAAATGTGCTATATAGTAGCCTAATACTTGACAAGATACATTTTTTCAAAGATAATAACAAATAGAATAAAACCTATGTCTTTTCTTAGTTGTAATAGTAAATAACTACTTCTACTACTACTAACTACTCACCTTGTGACTCACCACTTGTGATGGTAAAGTGGATCAGACCTTGTGCTAACTGTATGGGTCTTCAGGTTCAAATCTTACAGTTGCAAGAGATAATACCATAATGCGAATATGGGAATGCGAGGATTAATAATTTATCGTTTTGCAATTGGAAAGAAAATAGAACCCAGGTGTCCAAATGACGTCGTTTGACGTCGTTGGATACATGGACCTTGCGGTGCACTGAACGAAAATTCACCATCATGGCCAAAGGAAGGTGCACAAAGCAATATCCTCGACTTTTAGTATCCAACACAATTATCGTCATTTATATATCCCCCTGTGCCCCCCGGCGTCCCCGTTGTAGTTGTGTTCCTGTGTCCCGGTCGTCATTTATATTCCCTGTGTCCCGGTCTTCATTTGTATCCCGGTGTCCTGGTCTGTATATACATTCGTTTTTGAAATGGTATATGATGAAATAAATTTTGCATTTTTTCCCATTTTTTTCTTTTTAGTTTTTTTTGTATTTTTACCTTTTTTTTAGTTTTTTTAGTTTTTTTTCCTTTTTCTTTTTATTTTTTTTAGTTTGGTTTTTCTCCTTTATTTTTCATTTTTTTCCTTTTTTTCTTCTTTTTCTTTTTTAGTTTTTTTTGGTTTTTTAGTTTATAAGATGACACTACAGACCGGGACACAAATGACGACTGGGACAGAGGGAATATAAATGACGACCTAGACACTCAAAGAGAAATTACAGACTGGGACACCGGGACATAAATGACGACCGGGACAGAAGGAATATAAATGACGACCGGGACACTCAAAGAGAGATTAAAGACTGGGATACCGGGACACAGACCACGAACGGGACACAGGGATTATAAATGACGACCAAGACAGAGGGATACAACTACAACGGGGACGCTGGGGGCACAGGGGGATATATAAATAACGACGGGGACACAGAAAATGTTCGATTAGCAATCACCATCAACAAATCTCAAGGGCAATCGTTAGCAAAATGCGGTATAGATCTGAATACGGATTGTTTTCTCATGGACAATTATTATGAAACCCGACAATCTATTTATATGGACAGACAATGGGACAGCAAAGAATATTGTATTTTTGCATGTTTTACGTAGTTAAAAATATACATCTATATATATAAAAATAAGTTGTCTGTGTGTGTGTGTCTGTCGAGTGACGTCATGTTTGTGTTTCTACTGACGTCATGTTTTCGACTGACGAAATTACAGACCGGGACATTGGGACACAAATGACGACAAGAACACCGGCACATAGGGAATATAAATGACAACCGGGACACTCAAAGAGAAAGCGACCGGGACACAAGGAATGTTCGATTAGCAATCACCATCAACAAACCACCGGGACACAAATGGCCACCGGGAAATAGGGAGTATAAATGACGACCAGGACATAAGTAAAAACAAATAAAAAAACGAAAAAAGGGTAAAAACTACAAAAAAAGGTAAAAAGAAAAAAAAAACATAAAAACAATAAAAAAACTAAAAAACCAATCCTCGCATTCCCATATTCGCTTTATGCTATTATCTCTTGCAACGGTAAGATTTGAACCTGAAGACCTATAGACTTAGCACAAGGTCTGATCCACTTTACCATCACAAGGTATTAATAATTTGGACAATCTTGTATATGATATTTCATGTTATTATTACCAACCCGCGTCAGGTGGCTTGGTGCTGGGGTGAGTAGTTAGTAGTAGTAGAAGTAGTTATTTACTATTACAACTAAGAAAAGACATAGGTTTTATTCTATTTGTTATTATCTTTGAAAAAACGTATCTTGTCAAGTATTAGGCTAGTATATAGCACATTGAGAACTGTAAACGGTACTATACATTACACTTACCGTATTGCATGCCAAGCTCTGAATTTATTGGAGAATGACCAACACTGGGATAATTGCATCAATGACGCGTGCGAAACATCAACTCCAAGTCAAATTCGTGCATTGTTTGGAATCATTCTAACAACTTCTTCTCCTTCAGCTCCTAAAGAGTTATGGGGAAAATATAAATCGAAAATGTCCGAAGATATACTTCATCGAAAACAGTTAGAGACGTCAGATATGACTCCTGATTTTACATTAGAAATTTATAACTACACTTAAAGAAATAAGAAATAAAATTATTAGAAATATTTATTATTATTATAAATATTTATAATAATATATTATTATTATAATATTTATATAATATAATAATATTATTATTATAAATATTATTATTATTATAATTTATTATTTATTAGAAATAAAATAAATTCTCGTTTAAGGTTCTTTCCAAACATACCGAGATAGGCACTCTCCCACTAATGATAATAATCATAGTGACAATTGGAATATAGGAATCCTCTAGTGTAAGAGTCACAAATATCTCAAGAAAGAAATTGCAGCCTTTAATTCGAACTGCATATCTTCTATGCAATTTACATGGATTGCTCTGGTTCTCCTACACTACTACATTTCGTTTTCTTATGCTGTGGCTATACTTACAATTAATTTCTTAACATTTGCATAAACAATGCAGAATTGAACGACAACCTGGTGAAAAATATACTTTCATACCTGTATGCTATTGATTTCAGTGCCCTACAAATAAATTATTCTAAAAATGTTTGAAAATTTGGTTGTTAATAAAAGAAAACGTATACATACATAAAAAATGGCTTTTTTCTCCTCTTTAGATTTCTTGTTCTGCGTATAAGTAGCTGTCGAGAACAATGAATGGCGATAAATCATCTGAATTCACTGTATATTGATCCTGATGTGCAAAGTCAGGGTCACATTTTCTACAATAAAATGTAACATCACTCTTATTATATCTCTTCGTGCAGTCAATAATACTATTTTGATTCGTATTGTAAAATTCACGTGTTTCAAAATACTTATTTGAATCCATGTCACACACAATACTCTTATCTGAAGAATCACTTTATGTAACAACCAAATAGAAGTTTCAGCGATGTTGCAAAAGCCAGACTCATTTATCATTCCAAAAGTTGAAGCCTATACCTGATTCTTCCTCCCAAAAAAATTTAAAACCACGACGATACCAGTTCGAAATAAAATAAATTTTCGTTAGAGTTCTTTTCAATTATACTGGGATACGTATTCTCCCACTGATGTTAGATTTCATAGTGAACAATTGGAGCATAGGAATCCTCTAGTGTGAGAGTCTCAAATATCTCAAGACAGGGATTGCAGTCTTTAATGTGTGTTGCACATCCTTAATGCAAATTACACGGATTGCATAATCTACACTCTTTTCCATACTCGTCAGCAATTGTACAATTTTCACAGGATAAACAGCTGCCAATTGTATACATGAATAGTGGACATATATAGAGCTTTATTTTTTCAATGTTGACACTCTCACCGCCAAAATGGAACCGACTTACAAATGATAAAGACATCGCTCTTTTCTAGTTCTAGAGAGAGAGGAGGAATCGAGTGACATGACAAAACCTGTTTGGACGAAATCTTCTCAATTATCGATTTATTAATTGTTCTAATGAAAAAATTATTTGGATAGTCTCAAACCATCATACAAAAAGGTTTGAACTATTCACTTTATCAATAAGCAGAGTAATATAAACTTTTAGGCGACCTTCAATATGAATTCTTCATGAAGCTTTCAACGCTTGAATTGTTAATAGTGCAGCACCGGTGGATTAAACTTCTGGGAAAAGCATATGATATCAGGTTATTACAATAGCTCCTTCTGAAGAGCTTTCTTGCATTGTGCCTCCATTTTTCCTACCAACAAGATAGACACGAGGGGACACAGCTTAGTCAAATTAGATTGAGGTTGGCCACCTTAGAAACAAATACTTAAAGAGCAGTTTCATCCATCGTTTCCCTTCGATCTAGAATGATCTTCTTGAGGAACTTACCCCTAAAAGCTTCTCTGTAGATTCTTTCAAAAGAAGATTCACTAGTAATAAAGAAAATTCGATAAAAGACTAATGGCAAATAATATATTCAATTTTACCAGGCACCGCGAAACTGGGAACAAAAAATAGCTGAGCTACATCAAAACACTTTGTGTGCATGCAGGTTGTCAAAAGCAGATATCAGCAATATCTTAGGAATAGCTTGAAGTGTCGAATTGAAATTTACAGGGAATATTGTGGGAGATATTCAACTAATCAAAAGTTTAAATTTTTATGCTACTACGCTGCTTCTACTACTGCTGCTATTGCTACTGTAGCTTCTAATAATGCAAACACTGCCACTACCATTATTGCTACTGCTACTTACTACTACTACAGCTATTATACTACTACTATTCCTACTTCTACTACTACTGTTAATACTATTTCTAATGCTATTATTACTGCTACTAATATTATTACTACTACACTTGCTACTAGTACTCTTGCTGCTACTAACACTACTGATAGTACTGTTACTACTGCTACTACAACTGCTACTAGTAAAGGTAGGGGTAACAAGGTGAAAATTCTATGAAATACTATAAAGGTGTTAAAATAAGTGAAAACACATTACGCACATATTATGAGATACGCCAATTTGCACTGTGTGAATGTAGGTGGTCAAAATGAGCTCTCAGCAATTTCTTAGAAATGGCTTGAAGTGTCAAGCTGAAACTTACAGGGTATGTTGTGGGAGGTATTGAAATAACCAAAAGTTAGAATTTGTGTGCTACTACGACTGCTTCTACTACTACTACTATCACTTATAAAGCTTCTAAGATTGCCAGTACTATTACTGCTACTGCTACTTCTATAACTATTACTACTACTATTATTGCTAATACTACTTTTAATGCTACTATTATTACTGCCACTATCATTACTTCTACACGTGCTTCAAGTACCCTTACTGCTACGAACACTACTACTAAAAACTATTACTACTGCTACTACAACTGCTACTAGTAAAGTTTGTGGTCACAAGATGAGGATTCCGTTTAATATTGAGGGACACTATAATAAATGAAAACATATTAAGTGAAATCAGATTGTTTAAAGAACGTATTAACAATGTCCCAGGAATTGTTTATGGTATTAAATTGAATCTTTCAGAGTTTGTTTAGGGGGATATTGACAAAACCAACCAGAAGGTGCTACGTCCATACTTCTACTAATGCTACCACTACTACTTCAACTATTGCTAATACTATTGAAAATTACAATGAAACTAGTGAAAACCATATCTCATAAAAATCAAAGTTTTAAGGCGAGCTATATCTATTGCTGGGCAAAGAAATTTTGCCAAATATAATTGGTGAATCGTCTTTCATTTATTCTGGCTGGCTTTGATTCAGTGTCTTTCCTCTCCTCGTAAAGTTTACATCAAAGGTTTACATTTTGTTGTTTTTGTTGTTGTTTTTTTAGCATTGAAGATAGCTTGTTGGAGGTACTTGTCAAAATATGTTCTTATTTTTGCATTTCTTCACTGGCTGACACTGCCCGTTGTGCTTCTCACCTACTTTCAGTATTTGCCTACTTAGATATGCGGAAAGTTGGTAGATTGAAAAGCAAAGAAAGGAAAATAGTTCAATTTTTTCCAAGCTCCTGAAAAAATTGAACTGAAAAATAATACTAGCATATTTTTTTATTGCAGCTGAATCAAAATAAAAGAATATTGGCAATAGGGTCTTGAAAACAGCACATAAGCAATATTTTCAAACTGCAATATTTTCAAACATTTTACTTGGCTCTACTTTGAGTTTTATTTATATAACACAATTTTGAAAAATAAGATTTTGTTTGTGGTTTTGGGATATTCTCTAAGAAAATAGAACTTCTACTTCTATCTTCAACAAGAGGACACAGTCCACCTTATCTCGCTGTAAATGCGATTTAAGATAATTTAAGGTAATAGAAATTTTGATTTTAGAGAAGTCTCATTTACTGTAGTTTTTGCTCTTTAACTTGAAGTTCACAGTCGATGGTAGTTCAAAAGTTCGGTCACTATGATTGAAAACCCTTCCAGCATTGTTTCTGACCAGACTTTCTAGCTATTTGAGTACTGTTTCATCACCTCTTAGGGTTTACACACCGCAAAAATGTGTAGTAATAGTGGATATTAAAAAAATGGCAAGCAACAAAACGTAGGTAATTGCATGCCATTCTCTGTTGCACATAAACAACAATTTGAGCCGATTTTCGGGTTACTGGTGGATCACTAAAGGTGTCACTTGATATTCTTGTGGGAAGCAAGCTCACAGGATGTTTCATCGTCACTATGTTATTTTGTGACGTAATCAGTGTCAATTTAGTCGATGTCATTTTTGATTTAAATCAAAATTCAGTTTTAAATTGGTGGACTGATATACCCTGACAATGTCCTGGTTGTCTTTTCTTTGGCAAATAGTTGATTTTGTCGACAATAAACGTGTGCCTTAGCACACCGCTGAACTATTTTGACACGCCACCCCTTTTTCTCTTTCGGGTGCCAACAGCTGATTGCAATTTTTCTTATTAGGAAGGGATTTTTCAATCAGATAAAAACAACCTTAGTGACGTATCGCTTAAATGCAATTTAACAAAAGATTCCTTTAAAGCCATTCATAACTCCGTGGGCAAGTACTGCAGTATGACACAGATGACTTTAAGGAAAACGTAACAAAAACAACAGCACTTGAAAATCTCTAGAATCAAGAATCCGTTTTTCATAATTTTTAATCTCTTGGTGTTCAATAACGGTTAGTGTTCACTTTCCTTCTTCTCTGTGTTTTTATGATACCTGTTGTTTTACTCAATGAAACCCAGTAATCACTGTAGTATACCTTTTAAACCACTGTTTGTACAATAATGAAGCAGCTTTTTCTCTTCGTGTGAAGCAATTAACAGAAAAAGTTAATGAATCAGTTAGCTCGAGGAGAGAGGGAAGAAAAGCGATAAATAATAATTTTTTTTCAAACAGCTTTTACATTTTAAATAAAACCCATTTTAGAAGCCTTAGCTGGCACAAGGTTTAAACAATGGAAGTCATTTAAATGCAACTGCATGCTACTTTTTATCTCCATTTTAATGGACAGAGATATCACAACGGAAGAGGAGGCAACATCACAGACTTTCATGAGAGTCGATAAAATCTTGAAGCAAGTCCAAAATGAAACTTAATCTGAGAAAACATAAACAGTTACACCAGAATCTCAAAGATTACAAAAAAAATTCGATCTGACTTTAATACCATTTCCAAGATCCAGTAAAAAAAAAAGGTCCAAAATTTAGCAGTAAAATTTATATATTTTGTGAAAGAAGTTGCATCGAGAGAGAGAGAGAGAGAGAGAGAGAGAGAAGGAGGACGAGAGAGAGAGAAAGAGAGAGAGGAGAGAGAGAGAGAGAGGAGAGAGAGAGAGAGAGAAAGAGAGAGAGAGAGAGAGAGAGAGAGAGAGAGAGAGAGAGAGAGAGAGAGAGAGAGAGAGACAGACAGAGAGAGAGAGAGAGAGAGAGAGAGAGAGAGAGAGAGAGAGAGAGAGAGAGAGAGAGGGAGAGAGAGACAGAGAGATGAAAGGTAATTTAAACAACAATTGTAACTCAAATGTCTAATTTGATATTGAAATACAAAACATGATTTAATGTGCTATTATATGATAACGTAAAGAAAGGGACGAAAAAGTTCTGGTAACGATTTGTCTGAGCACCTACTGGCACAAGCCTTAGCTTTTGTCTCGTGCCAGGGCTGTCAGGGCTTCTGGGGGTAAAATCTCACAATGAGCTGGGTTCGACAGCAGCATTTTGCCAAACCTCGGGATAAGGTCACCCAAACGGTGGAGTTAAAGGTTTGTTAAGGCATCGTGGTAGGAAATTCCTCAATTACTCAGGATGATTCTGGTTGCCCGTTTTTGGACTGACTCCAGCTCCTGCATTAGATTGACGGTTCTTAATACTGACGGCCCCAGACAGGATAGGCATATTCAAACATGGGGCATACATAGCCCCACTCTAGATTGGTCTTTTAAATATAATAAAACCTAGAAAATTTTGAATCAGCATGACCATCCACACTAAAGTATACTTTTTGATCAAACGAAAATAAGTGTCACATTTGTTGGATCTCTACAAAGTTTCTGAGATATAATAGCAATTAAAAAAAGCAAAGGTATGTCATGTCTAGCTATTGAATATAGATAAGCCAAATTCAAAATGTAAAATTGTTCCTCGAAATTTGCAAAAAAAACATTCAAGATTTATTTAAATTTCACAAAAAATCCACATAAAATTGCCAAGTCTAGGTAAATTTTCTGGAACAGGCATAGTAAAATACGAAAATTCTTATTTTTGTATTTTCGTAGTTTCGCAAAATTGACCCAATTGAAACTAAAAAAGTAAAATCTATTTTTCACCTCAAATCAGTTATTTGCTTACCAAATTTACTACATTTGCATTTATTTGACTTGATGTATTTTCAACCTTGTTTTGCCAAAGTTGACCAGTGAGAAATAAAATAAGAAAAGAAAAATTTGGCGATGGTTGATAGAAGTCAACAAAATCCTTGCAACTCAGAGCTTCCTAGAAATATTCTTATTTTGGAATCGTTGATCTGGGCTTAAGTTTTCATCCGCATTTTAAAACAAAAATAGCGATTGCAGGTATTATCTCCTCAGTTTTCAGCATGCAAAGCTAGAAACAAATAGAACTTTTACTGCCTTGCTATACTATCATAGATTTATGCAGTTCAAGCCTTTTGTTAATTTATGAAATTGTTAAGTTTGTTTTATGACGTACAAAAAAGATTACGCAAAAGGACACTCTGCATTTTTCTAAAATCCAAATATTTCTTACCTCTTAAAAGTACTGACCTCCGGTCACTTTAGACTCATACAAAGGGTGCTAAAATTTTGGTTTCAAATTAAATGAGCTTCCTCTAAAGTTTATGTAAAAATCCTTTCCATGAAATAAAAATGTTAATAGTGGACAACTTGAATAATTTACAGCACTTACCTGGGACGGGATAAGGAAAGCCCCCTCCCCAAAAATTAACCTTGAGACTATTTTTTAGCAAAATGGCCAACAAAAAATATTGATCAGTTGCATTTGAGGAAAAGGAGTTCGAAGGGGGAGTTTGTGTGCTCTCAGACCCTTTTTTACTCTTAAAAAGGGCTCTATAAATTTTGTCTTTCAGCTAAATGAGCCATATTAAAATCTTGTGAAATAGCCCTTTTCATATGAAGCGTCCCTTGAAAAAACGTCCTATATAAGAATGCATTGAAGCTTTATGGCTGTTTACTATGGGCAACGCTACAGCGTTGGCTCAACACTTGTTATTTTGAATTACAATTTTAAAACTTGCAAGAAGTCAAAACTTTGGGAGGACACAATTGAGAGATCAGAGTTATGTTTTTTTATGAGATGAAAGACTGTTCCCAGTATTTTATGCTTCACTGTTTGGTTCTGGCCCATTAAACTAGCGTATGGTTGCTGTAGAAACATATACTTTTTAATACTTTAGCAGGTTTTTCAGTAACTGAGTCATTGGTCAAAAAGTGCTTCCAATTTGAAACAGACTTTAGTATTTAATTCTTAAGCGTTTCAGCCTCATTACCATGACTTTACCAAACGTTAAGGTTGCCATACTTTTTAGACCAAAACACCTTTTTTCGGCCATTTTTCCTTATAGTGACAACTTCTTAACTTGCAACTTCTGTATTGATTCTGATGTTTTTTCAATACCATCAAAATATTGTTTTGTCATTTTGATATACAGATATACTCTAAATTAAGTTTTTGTTACAAATTTACTTTTTAATATTGTAAGAAGCTAACTTTAGTTATAGTTTGAAACTAAGAATTTTACGCCATGGACAGTTTGTGAAGAAGGGAATTTATCGGCAAAACAACAAATTTGATAACTCAACAGCATAATATTTCGACCAGCTTTAAACCAGCAATAGGAATAGCAGTTCTAGTCTTGTACTGATAAAACCACACCTTTTGCCTACAGCCGAATATGTCAGCTAAAAAGGGATTGACAAAAGAAGAAGAGATTTTGCTCCGGGATTTTAGTAGGAATGTTTCAACAAAGTCTGCTGTCCTATTTTATGCCAATGCCTTCATTGTCTCTGCCCTTCCTATATGTGAGTTTCTTTTCTGTTTTCATAAGATAGGTCAAGTTTCAATTCATCCTGTCAGCCTTTGACAAATGCTAATGATGTTGGAGGCCCACTAGACACAAAGTACCAAAAATTGCCCTGTGGCTTTTAGAGACAATTTTTTGTTAGGTTAGGTCTGTGGTAGTTTTGCAGGAGAAAAAAGATGTTCAAAAAGTCAAAATGTATCTATTAACAATAGTTTCATGACCCAAAACAATTATTCCAGTAATACCAACACTAACCAAATTTTGTTCTGTCAAAATTTCAATAGATGTTACTTGGTTATACTCTATAACACCTCTTTACTTGGTGTTACTTGGTTGTTTTACATTTCCTTTTTTTTTCATAGGCATGTATTTTGGGGGTGATACCTGACACAGGGATGCCATGGATCCACAACACTTGGCTAAGTAGAGAATTTAATGTGGCAAAACCCTATTGGCAAGTGTACTCTCCTGATGAGCCCTTGTGTTGGGTTGTTGCCTCTGAATTATTTGTCTTTATTGTTTCTATTGTTTGGTAAATGACAACTTATACTTATTGACAACATGACTGCCTATCCATGGATTATTCTTTATGGTTGATTGTGTATGGCTATGCTGTTTGACCTATGTGATTGTATGGATGAGTAGGGTTAAGGCCTCATTCAAGTGCTGGTCTATATTAGTCACTAATTTATGAAAACAGTTTTCCTTTTCTCCTTCTGTCTCTTTCATGTGTTTAAAGTTGTTTTTTCTTATGTGTTTGTGCTGTTGCATTGGTGATTTCTCTTTTCATGATATATAATGGTTGTAGCTTATGGCTAAAATTTGGTTGAAAAAATGAGTATTGCAATTCTATGCTTACTTTTGAGGTTGAGAGTCTTGAGTGAGATATGACACTTGTGATTTTCTAAAATCAACAGACACTTGTTCTTCTTACTGCACTTGGAATACTTGATAAAATGTGGCATAAAACCAGAACTGAATATTTTGGTGGTCAAAGCAAAGAATGTTGGGAAAGTTATTCCCAAAACAATAACAACATCCACCAGAGTGGTAAGAATTCCAAGCTCTCTTGATGCAGCTTGAAATAGTTGTTTCAAGCCCTTCTCTGCAATTGTATTTGGTGGGACATGGACAGTTGTTAAAACTGTCTCATCAACATTATAAATGTTTCATGGGCCAAGCTAGCAGTATGTTTGGTATACTACTGGCATGATTTTGGAAGAAACAAGTCCTTATTTTGCAAGCTCACTAAGGCATTAGTAAAACCTTAGCATAGAGAATGGTGGTATGCTTCCTCATATAAGTAATAAATCATTTTGTGTTAAGTTTTTCGTTTGTCAATTTTTACTTTCACTTCAAAGGATTTTTGATTTAAATTGATATTGACAGTAAAGAGTTGAATTATACTCTATTGATAGTATTGTTATTTTTATTATATTTTGTGATGAAAAAATGTCTTTTCTTGTCTTTGTACCAATAAACTCAGAAAATGCAAAGTAAATGAAAAAAAAAATAATTGAAATTCTAAATTAGAACATTTTACTTAACCTCAAAGCTTAAGGAATGCCAAGTGATTTCTGAGGTATATTGAAACATGAGTAGTTAATAAATTTCTATTGTCATCAGATTTTGAATTGTAATGAAACAGAACAACTATTCTTCCCCTTGTTTTAAAAATTACTTGTTTATGCCAAGAAGTTTTACCAAACTGAGTTGAATAATACCATATCATAAATTTTAAGAAATTCTGGTGTAAATCAGGAATTTAGTTTTTTGTTGACAATTATGAACTTATGTCTCTTCTTTTCTTTAAAATTTCCTGAATTGATCCTTCTAATCAATATTATGAGTTAAAAGAACTCATATGCATGTTACATCTCTGAGATTTTGCATTTAAGCTTAATCTGTTTACAAGTCTCTATTTTACTATCAAACTATCTGAGGGTCATTCTAACCAAATTTATGAGTGGAATCCTTACCCATGTTGCCATTTTTCCATCCCTAGTTTGTGTATTAGTATTGTTTGTAGACTATATATAAATTTCGAAATTGATAAAGCCCTATTAATTTGTTTCTAGGGTTGTTTTGGAGGATTCACTTAATGGACCCACTGTACTCATCTTTATACTTTGTCACTATGACTGTTGTATCTACATACTTAATTTCATTTGCCAACCAGAACACCCAGTATATTCTCAAAGATAAGGTAAAGAAGTAACTTGTATCTGTTTGTCTTTTTTTATGATTTAACCAGTCTACATATGTTACATATATGCACACCAAAATGATTTTTGTTGGCCATGTCTATAAAGATCAGGGACTTGTAATTACAAACTTAGATTTTCTAAGGCATGGTTGCAAAATAAAAGGTGGAAATTGCTTCCACATATGAATATAGAAGTCCAAGACAAGAGTAGTGCAAGTCCACATACAAGAATATGAGTCCTTGCAGTGACACAAAGGTTGTCTAGTCTATATTCAATTCAATCTAGGTCTCCACTTAAAAACATCTATAGATATCACATCAGCAACTTCAACAGTATGAGCACAGAGGTCTTTAAGTTTCAATATATTAGTAAAGTATACCCTATCCTTCTTGTAGCTGAAAAGCAAATAAACATTCAATGATTGGGGTTTTATACAGTAAGTACAGCAAAATCAAGCAATGGAAAGTTTTGAGAAATATGACACTGCATATCTAAAATTAGGACTCACTTCAAATCATCTGTTGTTGTTGGTGTAATTGAATGGAGCTTCCAGAATTTCTTTTCTATGCTCCAGGATCGTTTTTCTGTTTTTTTTTTCAACCTAGAACAACCCCAAAAAAAGAGAAAACTAATTCTAGATTAGTTTTACATTGACCCGCTATCTTCACAATCATGCTTTGTTGTACTGACTAATCTACTACACTAAATTGGAGAGTCAAATCATAATACAATATATATGCTTCTTCTTCTTCTTAAAAAAAGAACCCAGAATCTATAATAGACTCCTTTTGGCTTCAAGGAAATTTTTCTGAATCCACAATTAATACATAAAAAATCAATACAATATTCAGATAAAGAAAAAGGTTTTCTTTGCCATCAACATCAGCACAATCATCATGTTTATTTTTTTCTCTCTCTTTTTCTTTCTTTCTTTCTTTCTTTTTTCTGCTGCAATTATAAAGGAATATAAGACTCTTGGTTTTCATTTAAGAAACACAATAACAAAGAACAAGAGGAAAAGAAGAAATAATGAAATCACATGGCTTGTGGGAAGTATGAGTACTCAAGCTGTCTGTTCCCAGCAGTTTAAGGCTTGTAGGCTGGCTCTTTCCACTCACTCTTTATCTATTTTGCACTCACTTTACTCTCTTCAAACAATATCATTGTCCACAAGAAAAAATCAATCATACTTTTGTTCAGGCATCTTTCATCTGCTGCATTATAATTGGCTTTAAACAGCTCATTGACACCTTTATTTGTCTTTAGTCTTTCAAATGTGTGTTTGATATTTGCTGCCAGGTAACTGTGCTTTAGCATTTAAAACTATGTTGTAAAGTCTCAAGCCCTTTTAAACTAATCTGAAGTAGTGTTTGTCCCTTTTATTCCAATTGTATTCTTCCCTGCTTAAAATCAGAGAGCTACTCTTTATTTTGAAATAAAGAACATTAGTTTTCTGAAAGAGGAAGATGAGAATAGGAGGTAAGAATCATTTTTGAAGTATTCTCTGTTGGATTGTGTCACATAGAGTGAGAGACCTGACGCTGATAGGAATGGTTGTATCCATTGCTGATTAAGAAGATTCTGGGTTTTTATTACTTTTAAAACAACAATCATTGTTCACTCTAGATTGGTCTTTAAAGTATAATAAAAACCTAGAAAATTTTGAATCAGCATGACCATCCACACTAAAGTATACTTTTTGATCAAACGAAAATAAGTGTCACATTTGTTGGATCTCTACAAAGTTTCTGAGATATAATAGCAATTAAAAAGCTACCTGTTGGGTATTAGTATCAAGAGATGGGAGGGAATATAGATTAAATCGATTTACAATAACTTAATTAGGTGGCAGGTCAAAATTTCAGATATTTTAAACATTAACATGTTGCATAATGGTGTCAAAACCAAAGTCAACCATAAATACACAAGTTTTCTTGACCCGTGTCTACTTATAAACTTGGATGTCCTCTACAGTTCATCATATCTTGACCTTTTAAATTCAATCATAGGTCTTAAATAAGAGGTTTCTTTTAAATACATTTAAACCTATTTCACCTGTATTTAATTGTAACTGTTTCAACCAAGGGCATATGTAAATTTTAAAAATAACTATACTATTTTATTTTTGCTAGATTTCATTAACAGCCTCTAACTGTACCAGAGACAACCTAATTTGTCATTTTTTTGTGTATATTTGGTCATTGGAATGGTGCCATTGGAAGCTATTAAGATGTTTCAAACTTTGGAAGTTATTAGAATATGGGTGTTGTTAATTATTTTTCTTTTCTTAATATGTTTTGTTTAGTTTGTTTATTTTTTCTCTGTTGACAAAGGCTTCTGGGGGGGGGCGAAATATTTCTTAATTATTTAAAGTTTGTTGCTTCTTTTCTTGTCCAATGCTTTGTTTTAAATTATTATACCTGTTTTTCTATATTTTAAATTGCTCAATTCTGTGAACATCTAGATGATGATCTTTACTTTTAATGTCAACAATATCAACCTTCTACATCCTGCAAATCTTACGTATACATAAATTAAACAAATAACTTTAGAGATAAGGACCAATTATTAACAAATATAGCATGAATTCAAAGTAGATTAAGCTTGTAAGTAAATTAAGCAAAGTAAAAGCTTGTCAAAGGTCCACATGAGCCAAGATAACAGATTGTCCTGAGGGGATCAGTTAATACACCCTATAACTTGTATACAGTTAATACAGTAAGTAAGTGGTGGTAGATGGCATACTGGCAGTTGCTTTCAACAACCGACCTGTGTTCCATGGTGCCACTCAGAAATCAGAAAGATGTTTGATATAAGCAGGGAGGTTCAATAAAGCACCTCAGATGAACTATAATTAAACGTCAGTTTTTCGTTAAACTAAATCCTATCGTTTTTAACTGCGTAAATTGGTGTACCTGTATCTGCATTTTATTGGTTTTCATGTTTTCTTTTTAATAACAAAAATTTTACCATGCGTCAATAGGGCGACTTGTAATATTAAAAGACATTTCGACCACATTTGAGCAAAAGAAAATTTATTTTGCGTGACAAAATTAACTGTATTTAATCTGTGGTGTAAGTTTTCTTATTATTAAAAGGTGTTTTTATTTTTTTAAATCTGTTTCTTTCTTTGTCTTTAGATAGCAGTTCAGAGAGAAGAAGCTGTCACCAAGGAAATGAATAGGAAACTGAGTGATGACAAAAAGATGAGCAAGAAAGAGAAAGAGGAAAGGTATAATATTAATATTTGACATATCGATCAAAAGGGTAAAGGATATTACTCTGAAAATGGGAAAATAGATAGTTACTTTTAGAGGCATAACTTCAGAGATTGTCCTCTTGGAAGGAGAAGGTTATTTAGGTTGGTTTACAAAAACCAGAGTCATACAGGGCTATTGCGCTGCCTAAGTAACAAGCAAAGTGGGCTGGCTTTTTTTCTTCTTTTTTTTTCTAAAATATTTTCCACTACAAAAATACTTCCATTTCTTGTGGAAGGAGATGTCGTAGAAACATGGGAAGGACTCATTAATTTGATAATTAAAAGGTTTATTGCCCTTTTTATGAGTTAAAAGGGATTGAGGGGAATCAGCCCCTTTTTGCTACCTTGTCACCAAAGGTGTTTGATAAAAGTTTTTAGATAAACATTTTTTTCAGCATAGTTGGAATTTCCAATAGATATCCCTCAGAAGATGGCAAGAACCCCCACAGCCTTTTGAGCAAGGGCTATGTTATGCCATTTCCTTATTGTTTTCATTTAGGATTTTCTTGTTTGACTCATAATCTGTAAAAAGCTAAGTTTATTAAATTTGAAGCCTTTGTGGAATGTTGAGAGGGATGTTAAATTAAAAACACACCACTGCTACTAATACTACTATTAAGGGTAATTTTAATGGTGAGAATTTTGGGGTGTCTTTAGGGGGGATTTTGGAACTAAATTCAAAACAGAAGGCCTATATATGCAAGTTGTCAAAAGGGCGTATCAGCAATTTCGCAGGAACGGCTTAAGGTATTAAGTCGAAACATTCCTAATTTATTCGAGATACACTCTTAGTCAATCTGGATGAACATAATTTCTTTGGATTCAGTTCATTTTCCCCTTAGCATGCGTTAGAAGTTTTAACTTCATGGGCTAACATTCACAATCGTAAGTAATGTACATCACAAACAGTTGCAATCACAGCAAACAGTCGCAACTAATTGCTGTTACACGTGCATGCCGTCATAGTCACCATTAGTCGTAATCGCATGGAATCACAGGCACAAGCATTCACAATTGCAAGCAGTCAAAGTCACAAGTTATCACAGTCATGAAAAGTTGCAGCCACTAGTAGTCGTAAGCAGTCAAAACCACAAGTACTCACAGCCGCAAGTATTAACAACCAAAAGTATTTGCAATTGTAGTGATAAGTAGTCAAGGACACAGTGGCTGTGTTATAAGTAATACTAGTAGTAGCAGTATGCAAATGGTGTCTTTGGTTAGTTAATATCCCTCTCAACACGCCTTAAAAGTTTCGACTTAATACCTTAAGCCATTCCTGTGACATTGCTGATACACCCTTTTGACAACTTGCATATCATCAATCTTTTAAAAAACTAAACCACACTTTAAAATACATCTAGTTTTCAACTAGTTCGTTTTGAGGTCGAATCAGTATAGGACTTTATTTCTACGGGTCTTAAGTTTAATATGGCCTCTTTACCTTTCTTTGATTTTTTTATATATATATATAATTAATCCCAACGCAAAGATACAAGCCAAAGCTACATGCATACAATCGACGACATCAAAACCTTTTTTCACTTGCCCCGTGGTGATTGTGGGATTATGTCAACCCATGAAGCATAACTGTTTGAACTTGAGATTATTTTGTACAAAATGGTTATCTTTAAATTTTGATCGGATGTCTTTGGAAGAAAAGGGGCTCTATTAATAGTGCATTGAAGCCTTTGGCTCTTCAGTTTAGCTCAAAACGCACATTTCCCCTCCCACAGAAAAAACAAAACTAGATCTGGTACTGATTCCGCCTCAGAACAACTAGGCCTACACAAGATTATTAAACAAACTCCTGGTTCTACAAAACCTGCAAGGTTTATTCCTTCAGGGTTTTTGTCGTTTTTAAATTTGAATTATCATAGCAGCTTTTTTTTTCTGTGTTGAGTTCTAATCTTGTTAAAATTAGTTTACTGAACGGTAATTAGTTACAAAAATGTTAGCCTTGATCTTCCGTGATTCATCTATATTTGTTTAAATTTTTCCCTACGCTTTCTTTCATTAATCAAACCAAGTGCCATGATGCATCAAACTCATAATTTAGAAAGATTTCAAACTCTTTAATACAGCCTTTAAACTCTGATTTAAAGAGTTTGGTTTAATAACCAAACTCTTTAATGTACAACCTGCTTAATTCCTTGATTTGATGCTTTAACTGGTGTTAAACAACGCCAAGCTCATCCAAGTTTCACTTGACTCAAAGCCTGTAAATGGAACACTCACCCGAAATTTAAACAACCCTGTTTTCAAACTCTGTCTAATTAAGCTAAGGGCGATCAACCTTGAGGGATCTAGAACTAAAATTGATTGCAAGAGGTTAAAAGAAAAAAAAATGTTAAAAAAAGGTCTTTCACAGAGTAAAATCAGCAAAAACAGTGTTATCAAATTGTATGGCTTAAAAGTTTTTATGCAAAAAAAGCTTAAATTTGCGGTTGCTTAGTATCTTGTAATCAGTAAAACTTTCTTTACATGAACGTATACAACAATAGTCACTATTTAAAATTGAAATAAGTGTTGATATTTAGTTTTCCCCCAAAAGCTGTGACGCTGGGCGCGAAATAGGGTCACTAGACCTGTTTTACAGACTCAATTTTGAAACTATTCATGCGCAGTGTATCTTATTCTCAGGGTTAGTATTTGAAAATATTCACTAGTATACTGTCATCTTTTAAATTATTAAATAAAAAAACAAGTTTTTTTAAATGAAAGTAAGGAGCGACGTTAAAACTTAAAACGAACAGAAATTACTCTGTATATGAAAGGGGCTTTTCCTCCTCGACACCCTCAAACAGTTCGTTGCCACGAACTGTTTGATTAGACCTTCTTCTATTTTTGCTGAAATCGGGTTATATATTGGAAACCCTTCTTTTCAACAGCATGACAAAATGAAGATCTTAAACTCAACATCTCTCACCATATTCAAGTTTGAAAATTACAAGCTAGGTGGCTTTATTTGAGCAAATTCAGAATATTTTTCATTGTGTCCCTTGAAACATGAAGACCGGATTTGTAAAATGTTATTTACTTTTCACTAGTTGACCCATGTGTACTATGCACAGATTGTAGATTTTCCAATATCTTTTTAAATATCTGCCTCTTTAAATCTTTCTGCAAAACCTTGTAGAACTGTCCCCTCACATACACTTGAGTTCTTTCTCATACCTCAATTTTTACTGTATAAATTGATGATGTCGTATAGGTACTTTGCATTTCAATCAGTTTAATAACTTCCACTAAAAACTTTAATATTTTTCCTAAAGTCGCGGCTGTTGCCACCTAGGGATTCCTCGTTTTGGTTAAAAACAAATCAATCACAATAAAATCACCGCAACAAATGCATAATTTGGTCACTTGAAAATTATAGAGACTAGTTGCTAGTTAGAATACCATACAGTTTTTCGTAATATGTCTGCTATTGAAAACATTCCTACTAATGCGAACTTGCTATTATAATGAAAAGTTAGCAATTCATCTAGTGTTTTAGGGCCTTCTAATTTTTCTTTGGTGGAAATGGTTCATTGTATTGTAAAATTCCGTGCCTTGGAACAGGTAAGGATGATAAAATAAAACTTCTACATGTTAGAATCGATAAAAAAAATATCTTGGTGATTTTTCATCCTTCATCCATCCTTTCACTTTAAAAGGAAAGTAATCATACAGAATTGATCACAAGAGTTGGGTGTCTTGTAGATTGTGGCTTAATTAGTAATTACTTACAGACGTGTTTAAAAGAAGACTGCTCCTAACTAGCTGCCCAGTGTATCTAATTCCAAGAAGCTTTAAAGGTTTCAGTGAATTGGGCTTTGTCGAACGGACGTTAGGGATAGCTTCGATTTGGATTATTAGGTAGGTCTATCGTATAGAAGAACTTTTAAATCACGTGTTTCATATTAGGAAATTGAAATTCTACATTTGATAGAGCAGTCTTTGCAAGTCAAGTGTACAGTGTTTATTAATTGTATATTATAAAAAAACCATTGCTCCTGGATATTTGGTTTATATATTATCGTTGTTTTTAGGATTCTTTGGAAGAAAAATGAAGTAGCTGATTACGAGGCGACCACCTTTTCCATATTCTACAACAATGCTTTGTTCCTTTCGCTGGTTATTATTTTCAGTTTCGTTCTGCTAAGATCCTTTAACCCTTCATTCAACTACATCTTTAGTATTGGACTCTCATCTGGCCTTGTAGCCCTTTTGTCCACAAGTACATCTAATTGAGAAAAGAAGAAGGAAATACACTTCGTATTAATGGGTTTTGGTTATTTTCAGATGATAAATAAAAATTTTGATAATTATTCATAGTTTATGTCAGGGTCTTGGCTAATTGGTTAACTCATCTCACCCAAGAAAATTTTTCTAATTTTTTAGAAAGACTGTTTCTTTTTGCAAACAAGGTTTTAGTTACTTTATGTGGCCTTTGTTAGATTTTACTAATGATGCATACCACCAAAAAGTATTTGATAAAATTTAAGCTTATCAAGGTATCTTTATGTATTACCACAAAAGCCTGCTGGGAGGTGACGCCATCTTCATTTCATAATAACAAGGAGTGGAAATTTAAAATCCTAACTTCTTTAGGCTGTCGAAACGATGTATCAGGATTGTGCTGTCACAACGGGGCTGAAAAGCAAAATATTTACTTTTTTTATTGTCAAAACTTTGTTTTTGAGTCTTACTATGGCATTGAGGAAAAGAAATTGATATCATTACCTTTTTTGGGCGTCTGTTTTGGTTTTTTGGGTTTGCTTTCTTGCGAAGCCGAGTGGGTTTTACAAAATTGTCGTTTTTTAGGAGATGTAAGAGTAAATATAGGAAAGAAAATGTAAAGTAAATTCGGTGAGCAAATAGTGACCACTTTACTGCCTATTTTATCTAATTAAAGCTCCGCATTATACGACATATCACCTCCCCTGTTTATCCTAAAACATTAAAATAAAGGCTAAACTCTTTAGAACTTTTATAAAGGTTTGTTTAAGTATATACTTAAAACTAAATATATGAGTCGAAATAATCCTTCAAAGGTCGGAGTAATCTTTTAAGAAGAATAAATGTTCGAAAAATTGTTTATAAAAAAAAGGCAAATAATTATGGGCTTTTTTTTATCTAGCTGGTATAGATGGGTCTCTGAATTCTCAGTTTGAATCAGTGGAATGGCATCGATTTTTTTTTTGAACATTTACTAATAAAATGTTGATAAAAAGTGGAGATCATACAACTTGAGTTAAGCACGGAAACGGAATGCAACATCAATACTACTTTAGAATTTCTCACCTTCTCCACACCAACCAGTCACAAAATATAGTCATATTTGTGTATAGAGGTTGCATATATTTGTCCATAAAATTGTCTTAACTGCTATATATACCACTGAGGATCTTTATACTTATTTTGATACATGTCATTCAATCATATTTTCACGATTAGTTGTTTATAAATCAAAATTTTACAGGACAATTCTCTTACTTAATGCTAAATCTGAGTCAAATTTCGAAGTTTTTTTTTTGCTCAACAGACATATAGAGATTTAAACGTTTAAATTGAATATCTTAAAATCTCAAGTATTAAAAAAAATTAAAAATCTCCACAGCTTCAAACCCTTAAAACTTAAATCACCAACCTATACCTATCAAATACAAAGATAACAAATTCATATTATTTATTTTTTAAGGAGTATTTCGATTCATATGCTTAGTTTGAAGTACGTACCTACATGCATCTTTATTAAAGTTCATATTTTGGTCTTTATTCGATTATTTTAGGATGAATAGAAGAGGAAATATTAACGGAAGACTCTAAACTGACAGGATTAGCCATTATAAACGTTCATCGAAATAATGAGGTAGACATCGACTGTGTAATAAATGGATATGGTAGGAGTGGAAACAGAGAAATATACCTTTTTTTAATTAAATTGTAAAATCTGTAATTTAAGCGAAATATGTGGAACTTTAAAAAGTGGAAAGGAACGCTACGTTGTTATGGAAAGTGAAATTTGTGTTAGTTAAATTTTTGAGATTTCGTCATAGTTGACATTAAGTCAGTGTTTATTAAAACACTGTAATAGTGTTTTATTAAAACACTATATTTTAAAAGAAACAGTGATTAGTTAATGCTTTATTACCTATACTTAAAACCCTTGTTTTAAATTTCTTTTATGCATTTCTGTCTCTTCATTCTGTTTTTCTTGTTACGCCCCTAAAAGAACTCGTATTTAATGTTTAATGTATCTTTTACGAATATACAAGTTGTATCTTTATTTCCTACTCTTCAGTGCTACCATAATTGCTAAGCGATGCCACAAAGATAGGCGACATGCTAAATGGTTTGACCTATGCAAATTGTCACAAAGGGTGAATGACATTAAAAGATATATATATATATATATATATATATATATATATATATATATATATATATATATATATATATATATATAAACTTTTATTTTCACCAAAATCTTCATGGCACTGCCAAATTTCTTTGGTATAGTCACATTAATAAGCGACGCAAAAAAAAACACTAATCATCCTCCTGACTTTCGTTATACATTTTTACAAAACAAGGCACACAACTCTTCGCTAACCGCTGGTGGGCCCAGCGTACCGGCTAAAGTTTCTCAACAGGCACTGCAACCCTGGGTTGCAGTGTTTTATTGTGAATTGAGGGGGGAAAGGGTTTTGTGGATCAGAGATTTTCGTTCGAAATCCATGCTGAGTTTCTCTCTTCTTTTTTCCAAAGTTTGCATTTTAAACTTTGTCAGCAGCTCTTCACATGACATTTTCGCTATCCGCGGATCAGTTGCTATCCGCCATTCATAGTGAAAACACCTAAACTCGTTTAACCAGTGTTATAATTTGTTCGTGTCATATCGGATGCAGGAAATTGATTTGGATTAGCCTGCTGCAAACCTAATTGGATAATATCTGGCACTATTTGAAGCTGGGGGTCGTAAAAAAGCTCCCCTTGCGTGTAAGTCTTTGTCTCATGTTAATTAGTGTTACTAATTAGTAGTTTACGATGTCGTCCTGGAAAATCGGAGATGTTGCGGTTGCTAAGTTTCATGGTTATCCCTTGTGGCCAGTTAAAATTATTGGTGAAGTCAAGCAAGCTTCAGGTCCAGCAAAATTCACCGTTTTCTGCTACGGGTCGCATGATTTTCAAACAGTCTCTACCCAAAGCCTCCACGACGTCAAATTAAAGAGAACAGAGGCACTGCAAAAAACTACTAACGAGGCCAAGCTTGCTTTCTATGAAATGGACAATGACCCAGAAATCTACCAGCCATACTTGGAAAATTATCGTGCTAAGCGCAAGGGCACTGTTTCTAACAGCACTGAACAACCAGGACATCTTTCGAAAAATCATCCGTCAAATTCAAGCCCGGATATAGGCAACCAATCTTTTGACCTGAACATGAGACTAACTCAGACCCAACAAGAATTGGAAGCTGTAAAAGCGAATCTCAGGGATGAAATCTCACGTAAAGTTTATGATCGCATAAAAAATCAACTCCCGCACTCGGCTGAATCAATTATATCTGACGTATATGATTCTTTGATGGTGGAATACTCGCCAAAATTTGATTTTATCGAAAAACAACTAAAATCGCTAAAAAACAGCTTCATGATTCTCGAAGAGAGAGTGAAAAAGATCGAAAGTAGACTTGACGATATTGAGCAGGAAGATAGGCTGGATTCACTTATTTTCAGTGGTGTCAAACAAGCTCCGGGTGCTGATGTAAAATCGTGTATTAATAATATTATCTCGGACAAGATGGGCGTACAAGTTTATGTTTGGGAACTAACTAAAGTGTATAGATTTACCCTTCCAGCGAATCCTACGCGGCCTGATATGATTGCACCTGTACTCGCCCAGTTTTCGTCTAAGGATGTGGCTAGAAAGGTATTTGCTGCTAAGAGCAAACTGGCCAAATCTGGTATATTTGTGTCAGAAAGTTTAAATAAGAAGCGACGAGAAATTCTGCAACTGTGTCGGTGTCGGTGTATCTTTTACCGGTACTGGTTCATTTAATTAATCTCTCAATGGTTAAAGGGTATTTCCCGTCGGAACTGAAACGATCTAAAATCATACCTTTACATAAAGGTGGGGACCCCTCAGAACCCTGTAATTGGCGACCAATTTCCATTTTACCTTTATTTAGTAAAATTTATGAAAAAGTTATTTATAAACGATTGTATGATTTTTTGGATTCGAAGAAAATTTTGTATAATGGGCAGTTTGGTTTCAGAAGTAAACATTCCACTAGTCATGCAGTACACCATCTTTTAAGTTTTGTTGATAATGCGCTTGAAAATAATATGGTTCCTTTAACTGTTTTTGTAGATTTCCGTAAGGCTTTTGACACTGTTGATTTTAATACTCTTCTTAGTAGACTAAGTGGGCTTGGGTTAGGTAGTACTTGTGTAAAGTGGTTTTCATCGTATTTGCATGGCCGGACTATCAAAGTTGCTTTATCAGATATATCAAGCAGAGAGTTCGGTGTTAAGTGTGGAGTGCCTCAAGGTTCCGTGCTGGGACCTCTACTTTATCTTATTTATGTTAATTCGTTGGCTTCACATGTTGGAGTTGAAGCGCTGACCTCTTTCGCGGACGACACTGCGATAATAGTAATTGGTAGTTGTTTGGTGCAGGTTGCACATAAGGCTAATTTGGCACTTGAACGTTTGCGCAGTTTTACCGTCGGTAGTTCCCTAGCAGTTAATGCATCTAAAACAAATTACATTATATTTAGTAGAACAGGTAGGTTACTTAATGATAATAATAACATTTTTTTTTACATTTACCCATTAAACAAGTTTTTGAAATTAGGTATTTGGGGTTTTATTTAGATAATAATATTAGTTGGAAAAAGCATTGCAGTGTTATTGGTGCTAAAATGGCTAGGGGTCTAGGAATTTTGAGACGTGTAAAAAAAAACTTTTCCGTTCAAGATTTTAAAAATTATTTATTTTTCCCTTGTTCATCCTTATATAGATTATGGTTGTTTTCATTGGGCTAGCAATTTCTTCTCTAATTATAGATTTTACAATTTATTCCAGATTTTGCAAAATAAAAGCATTCGATTGATTGCGGACATAAAAGAGCAGGTTGAATCCAAAACTACTGCTAGCTTTTCCCGGTGTAATGTTTTAAATGTTGGTCAGATTCGTGACTACCAGGCATCAATTTTTGTGTTCCAGAGCATGAAACATATATGCCCTGAGTATTTTCATGATTATTTTTCCATGAATCAGGAGTACCATAATTATGATACAAGAAATTCACAACTTTTAAGCCATGAACAAAGAAAAACAGTTCGATCATCATATGTGGTTCGTAATCTGGGGCCTTCTGTTTGGAATAGTTTGCCGGCTGGCATCAGGGAGTCTGTCACTTTATATGGGTTTAAAAATAAATTGAAAATGTTTTATTTAAGTAATAGGTTTTGAAGGGCAGAAGGTTTTTGATGTCTTTTTTTTGCAGTTTATTGATGTGGGGTGGGGACTGAATACCGGTAAATGATATTTCATATGATTATTTTGTTGTATTTTGTTCATGTGTATGTGTTGTTATTTTTTATATATAAGATAGGTTAGGTGGTTAATCATGAGATGTTATGTTTAGATATTTATTTATAAGATGTAAATCATAATATGAAATTGCAGCACAAGTCCTTAGGACTTTCTTTTTGCTGCAATAATTTATTAGTGTTGTCATTTTTTTATTTATGTTTGTATTGTGGATAAAATAAAACTTACCTACCTACCTACCTTTGCCTGTTTAGAAACTATTATTAGCTCTTTTCTGAACTCTTTCGAGTCTGGCGCTTTGCTCAGCCGTCAGTCCAAAATGCCATACAAGAGCTACATATTCTAGAATTGGGTGAATAAAAGATGTAAATATTCGAAGGAGGGGATCTGTAGGGGCGCTATGTTTTGTAATAAGTTTGACCATCTGGAATCCTGCATTACCCCTTTTTACTAGACTAGTTGTGTTTGCTTCCCATTTTAAATTAACCTGTCAACACTTCAATTGCATTGTTCTTTTCCTCCATTTCTGACAGAAACGTTGAGTGCCTTGTCCAGATTTCTAAATATTCTGCTTGACATGCCGATAAACTTGCTTCCAGGGTCTTAATTTTCTCACTTACACGGATTGTTTCGGATTCATAGTTGGGAGTGTCTACAGTTACCGCAGACGGCTTTGTACCTTTTGGTAGCTCAGTGCTGGTTTTAGGTTCCGTAGTAATTTGTGGTGAAGAGGTGCCAATTCCGCTTCTTTTAACAGGTTTTTTGCACTTGGCTTTTGTTGAGATGCTTGCGACTTCGGAGTCCCGGGAATTTTTTTTTGCAAGACAGTCCATGCATAACCATTAGCCGGAATGGTCCTTTAGCGCGATTTGGGCGCATTTATTAACGCCTGCGTGGTACCAGAGACCGCATCGTGACACACATTGGACAGAATTTGCGGGTAACAGCAGTCGGCACTCGGGACAATATTTCTTTGTTTTCGACCTATCACACAAATTTCCAAATTCAGCCTGGGTTGCCAGAAGCTTAGTCGAGTCCAATCCTCTAAGCTAATTAAATCTCTTAGTCCAAATCTCCGCAGTTAATAAATCACTAAATCCCGAGGTAATTTATAATAAGAACCAAAAATGTCAGTAGCAAGTAAATAAATAATCTGATCATAGATGTCTCTGGGTAAATCACACTGGTTGAACCTTACTTTGTTAAAAGGTTAATATCCAAAAACAAGACCTTCACGCAACGAACTCTGCATCAATACTGTTTTGTTTTTTTTTACAATAATAAGCTCAACTCATTTGTTATAGCGGTCATAAGTGCATAGGCAAAACTTATTCAGAAAATATTAAATATCATATTTCTTTTATTTTATATTTTTTTTTATGGCGATATGGTTTTATAACTTACTTTTTTTTGTATCAATATTTTTATTCCATTTTAATTTTTACAGATTTATTTGAACTTTAGCCATCACCAGATTTTAGATTAAATTTACGACCATTTCCACTACCTACCTATGACATATAGTTGTCGAGGTTCCCTTGAAATTAAGCGTATTTCTTTGTTCATAAGTTTATTGAAGCAAGCTATCATGCGCCCCCCACCTAAATAAAATCCTAAATAAATTACGTATGGGTTAATGACCCAATCGTGTCACCGAGGGGGGGGCAGTTGCCCCTCCAATAGTTTGGAGAAAAAACTATGATTTATTAAGTAGCTTTAATGCTGTTTCTCGTTTAAAGTGTCAAATTTGATCTTTACTTTGAGCCGATTATTTTTTTTTTGTATTGGTCCTCGCTCGTATTCAACATAAGGAAAACGGGAAAAATAGGGGCTCTGTTACACTTAATAGTATGTTTCAAATTATTATTTTTCTCAAATACACTCCCTTTGAAACCTTATCAAGTAAAAATGTGTGCCTAGCTAATGGCAAAATTGAAAAATGTTCTGTTTTCTGTCTTTCCACGTTTGCTCAGGTTAAATTTTTCCCTGATATTTAAGGTGCTTTTACTTCCTAAAATCAGTCAGTTCAAGAATAGTTTCTTTTGTTTTAAAACATTTAAATTTTGAAATGAATGCACTCCACATTTCCAAATTAGACAGAAACTAATTGAAGGAATAATTGAAGAGTAAGAAGGTAAATATACAGTGAATATAATTCCTTGAATGAAAAAGAGATCGCTGAAAAAGAATATAAGAAAACCACCTCTATGCATAATAACATGCTTAATTCCTGCTAATTTTGTTTTTCTAATTATTTTTTCCAACCAGCTCCAAAAAAAGAATTGGTAGAAATGTGGTAAGAATTATGACTGAAATTAATGACATTTCACACAACACCAGCACTACTTGTGGAACAGATATCTTTGCAATCTTCGTTACATTCTGTGACTTTTAGGGGGTGGGGTGATTCCCCTATTTTCTAAAATATGGAAAATTTTCTCAGGCTCGTAACTTTTCATGGGTAAAACTAAACTTAGTGAAACTTGTATATTTTAAATCAGCGTATAAGTGCAATTCTTTTCATATAGTTATTGGTATCAAAATTCCATTTTTTTATAGTTTCGGCTACTACTGAGCCGGATCGCTCCTTACTACAGTTCGTTACCACGAACGGTTTGATATGAAAAACTGTGCCCTCTTTTTAATAAGTAAGTTTATCGCTTTTCTATATGTTATCTATTTAATTAGATGTTCCATTCCAAATTGAACAAATAGTATTTTGGAAGGAAGTTAATTTTTAATTTTTTTCTTTTCTGGTAGAAACGAGATTATACATCGATTGTGGACATATACAAAGGCCGTCCCCCAAAGCCATCTGTTGCCAGCAATAACATTAAACTATAATTGAAATATACATACATGTATATATAACACAATTATATATACAATATATAATTGGAATACATAATTGAAATTACAAATATACAATGTTCGAATTGAACATTTCGAACACATATACAGTGTTCATCATCAGCAGTAAAACTAAAAGACATGAATAAAGCCAAACAAAATTTATACCTAATAAACTAATTGCATATAGTTTATTGCTCTTATTTTTTTCAATGCAACAGCGGAAGCCAGTCTCCTTGACCTTTTCGGTTCTGGTTCATTAGATTTATCTGATATATTACGTGGACAGAGGTCATTTGAATTTAAAAAAGGGAATAGTTGCGGGAAAAGTCAAAGTCATGGTCAATTGTTGAAAAAAGCCAAGATAGATTGTCCAATTAAGTGGGCATCAAGTCAAGGTTAATTTTACCCCTTTGATTGCCGTTGTTACTGTCTCCCATTTATGGGGAGACAAAGGTCGGTGTAATCATTTACGAATAATAGATTTTCGGAAAATTGTTTATAAAAGAAGGCAAATAATTAAGTGTTTTTTTGTTGCTTTTTTTTATCTAGCTGGTATAGATGGGTCATGGAATTCTCAGTTTGAAACAGTGGAACGGCATCGATTCACACGAGTTAACCACGGAAACGGAATGTAACTACAGCATTACTTCAGAATTTCCAATTTTCTCAATACCAACCAGTCACAAAATATAGTTATGTTTTTGTATAGTGTTTCCGTATATTTGGCCATAAAATTGTCTAAACTGCTATATATACCGCTGAGGATTTTTATAATTATTTTGATAAATTCTATCGAATCATGTGTCTACGATTACTTGTTTATAAATCAAAATCTTTACAGGACAATCCTCTTACTTAATGCTAAATCTGAGTCAAAATTCAATTTTTTTATTTTTCTGATCAACAGATTTACCAAGACTTAAAATTTGAATTCAATATATGAAAATCTTAACATAAAAAAAAGTTAATAAGAGATCTACCACAGCTTGAAATCCTGAGAATTTAAATCACCAATCTATACCTATCAAATTCAAAAATAACAAACACGTAATTGTTTGTTTTTTAAGGAGTATTTCAACTCATATACTTAGTTTGAAGCTCATACCTATATGTACCTTTATTAGAATTAATATTTTTCTGACGACTTTGGTCTTTACTCGAATATTTTAGGATGAATAGAAGAGGAAATACTAACGAAGAGCTCTAAACTGACATGACTCTAGATTGACAAGACTAGCCATTATAAACATTCACCAAAATATTGAGGTAGACATAGACCGTGTAATAAATAGATATGACGGTTGTGGAAATACAGAAATAGACTTTCTTATAAAATTATGAATTCTGTAACTTAAGCGAAATACATAGAACTTCAAAAAGTGGAAAGATACGCTACGTTGTTATGAAAATTAAAATTTTGATTAGTAAATTTTTGAAATTTTGTCAAAGTTGACACTTTTTATTAAACTACTATTTTTAAAAAGAAGCAGTGATTAGTTAATGCTTTAATGCCTATACTTGAAATCCTCGTTTTAAATTTCTTCTATGCATTTCTATCCTTCATTCTGTTTGTATTGTTACACCCCCAAAAGAGCTAGTATTTAATGTTTAATACATATTTTACGAATATACAAGTTATATCTTTATCCTCATTTCCAACTCTTCATTACTATTAAAAAAAACAAGTTTTTTTTTTAACTGAAAGTAAGGAGCGACATTAAAACTTAAAACGAACAGAAATTACTTCGTATATGAAGTGGTTTTAATTTTGCTCCTTACTTTCAGATGAAAAAACTTTTTCATGTTTATTTTTTTATTTTTTTAAAATAATACTAGAAAATCCTGCACTCCCTTCATGAAAATTTTCTTCCCCCACGTAAAATTCCTCCAAGAAAAGTTCCCCAAACATATCTCCCTCTTCTCAACCCCCCCAACCTTAAAAATCCCCCCGAAAACGTTTTTACACTTCAATCAATCAATCAATCAATCAATTTATTAATACTAAAGAAAACTATTACAAAAGTAAATCAATTAATAGGCCCAAGAAGCTATGCTTGTAATGGGCCACAGAGAACAAAAACAAAAAAAAAACACTTATAAAATATATACAAAAAAAAAAAAAAAAAAAAAAAAAAAAAAAAAAAAAAAAAAAAAAAAAAAAACACTGGAACAAGACAAGATTTTAAAAGAAGAGAAGTGACATACAAATTGGGATAGAATTAAAAGAGAGACAAAAATTATTTAACTGGAAAGACCCGACGAAATAATGCATTTGCAGAAAGAAAAAGAGGGACATCCAAAGGGATGGAGTTCCATAATAGAATTGACTGATATACAGGAGACCTCTGAGCTGCTGTAGAGGTTCGTTTTGGTAAAATAAATCGTCGAGAAGAATTACGCAAAGAAGAAAAGTACCTACCTGAGCCTGTCCTTGAGAAAAACTGCTGCAGGGTCGGTGGAAGAGTACCTAGAAAAGCAGAATGCGCTAAATAAAGAGTATTTTTACCTATAACATGATCCAGTGGAGCTATTCCAGTATCATTATAAAGATCAGAGGAAGGGTAAAGCCGAGGGAGAAGAAAAGTAGCCTTCACTGCCCTATTTTGGGCTCTTTGAAGTGAGCAGAGAAGAGATTTATTAGTATTGCCCCAGACAGAGCAGCAATAAGAAAGGTAAGGATGAATAAAAGCATGATAAAGAGAAACCATAATATCAGGAGGAAGAAATGAATTAATCCGGTGCAACATTGAAGACTGGCGGAGTATTAAGGAACGGGTGTGAGTTATATGCGGTTTAAAAGAAAGAAAACAGTCAAGATACACACCAAGAAGTTTCACCATAGTAGCTTGTGGTATAATATCATTCCCAAAAGTCAGGGTGATTGGCTCCCGTACGTCTCTCATGCGGTAAGGGGTCCTAAAGTTGACAATGGCACTCTTTCGGCTGTTAAGAGCCATACCATTTGACCAGCACCAATCCTTTACTTTATCAAGAAGACCTTGAGCTATAGAAGTGGCAGATGGCAGGTCCACCGCAGCAATGTAACCATTGCTGCGGGAGTTGAAATAAACTCCCATTATTAAAAATAACCATTACTATATGCTAGCACTGGTCAAAGTTTGTAACTTGTAGCCCCTCCCACGGGGACTCTAGGGGAGTAAAAGACCCCCCAAAGACCTAGTTATAAGGTTTTTCGACTACGGTGAATAAAATGGCCATCTCAGAATTTTGATCCGGTGAGAATTTTGAGAATTTTCTCAGGCTCGTAACTTTGATGGGTAAAACTAATCTTGACGAAACTTATATATTTGAATTCAGCATTAAAATGAGATTATGTTGATATAACTACAGTTCGTTACCACGAACTGTTTGACTACAGTTATTAGGCGAGGCCATAAAATTAAGCGACATACTAAATTGTTTGACGTATACAGATTGTAACAAAGAGTGCATGACCCCAAAAGATGGTTCAAGCTTTTTTTGACAATATAAAGCTTAACTCACTCGCAATAGCGGTCAGAAGTGCAAAGGCAAAAATTATGCAGAAACTATTAAATATTTTTTTTATAGATGGTGAACAGCTTTTTTTTTTATGGGGGTGGCGGTTTTTATCACTTACTATTTCTGTATCAATATTTTTATACCATTTTAATTTCAACAGATTTATTAGAACTTTAACCCCCACCAGATTTTAGATTAAATTTACGACCATTTCCACTACCTACCTATGACACATAATTGTTGAGGTTCGCTTCAAATTGCAGGTATTTCTTTGTTCGCAAGTTTATCGAAGTAATCTATTATACCCCTCCTTAAAGAAAATCCTGGATCCGTCCCTGCTATCACCCTTTCTTCCTGAATTGTGTTTGTTTTAACCTTGCATTTTTCAAAAGAACAGGATTTTAATGATTAGTTCTCTAAAACGCAGAAGGTTAAGAATAACAAGAGCTAAGAGCTCATATGGCACTTGTGATGAGGCAAGAAGAGCTAAGAGCCAAGAGATCATATGGTATGAGCTCTAACAAAATTCTATGAATCAATAGATTGATTTAAAAAGGAAAATAAGAGGCTTAATGCCGGTCAAGATTTAAAATAAGTGCTCTGAGTCACAAAGTCCTTCTAAATATCAAAATTCATTAAGATCCGATCACCCACTCGTAAGTTATAAATACCTAATTTTTTCTAATTTTTCTTCTCCCTTTTGCCCCCTAGATGGTCGAATCTGGGAAAACGACTTTATCAAGTCAAATTGTGCAGCTCCCTGACACGCCTACCAATTTTCATCGCCCTATCACGTCCAGAAGCACCGAACTCGCCAAATCACTGAACCTCTCCCCCCAACTCCCCCAAAGAGAGTGAATCCAGTACGATTCTGTCAATCACGTATCAAGGCCATTTGTTTATTCTATTCACCAAGCTTCATCCCGATTCCTTCACTCCAAGTGTTTTTCCAAGATTTTCCCCTCCAACTCCCCCCAATGTCAAAAGATCTGGTCGGGATTTGAAATAAGAGCTCTGAGACATGAATTCCTTCTAAAAATCAAATTTCATTACGATCCGATCATCTATTCGTAAGATATAAATACCCCAATTTTCATGTTTTCCAAGAATTTCGGTTTCCTCCTCCAACTCCCCCGAATGTCACAGGATCTGGTCGGAAATTGAAATTAGAACTTTAAAGCACAAGATCCTTCTAAATATCAAATTTCATTAAGATCTGGTCACCCTTTCGTAAGTTACACATACCTCAATTTTCAAAATTACCCCCCCCCAATTCCACCAAAGAGAGCAGATCTGGTCCAGTTATGTCAGTCACGTATCTTAGACAGGTTTCTATTCTTCCCATCCAGTTTCATCCTGATCTCACCGCTTTAAGTATTTTCTAAGATTTCCGATCCCCCCAACTGCCCCCCCCCAATTACGCTTGATCCGGTTGAGATTTAAAATAAGATATCTGAGTTACGAGGTCCTTCTAAATATGAAGTTTCAGGAAGATCCGATAACTCCTTCGTAAGTTAAAAATACGTCATTTTTTCTTATTTTTCAGAATTACCCCCCCCCCCCCGCAATTGAGCGGATCCGTTCCAATTATGTAAATCACGTATGCCAGACTTCTGCTTATTTTTCCAACCAAGTTTCATCCCAATCCCTCCAATCTAAGCGTTTTCCATCATTTTAGGTTTCCCCACCCCAAACTTCCCCCAATGTCATCAGATCCGGTCAGGATTTAAAATAAAAGCTTTGAGACACGATATCCTTCTAAATATTAAATTTCATGGAGATCCAATCACCCTTTCGTAAGTTAAATATACCTCATTTTTTCTAATTTTTCAGAATTAACCCCTCCCCAACTACCCCAAAGAGAGCGGATCCGTTCTGGTTATGTCCATCATGTATCTAAGACTCGTGTTTTTTCCCACCAAGTTTCATCCCGATCCCTCCACTCTAAGTGTTTTCCAAGTTTTAGGTTTCCGCCTCCCAACCCCCCCCCCCAATGTCACCAGATCCGGTCGGGTTTAAAATAAGAGCTCTGAGCCACGATATCCTTCTAAATATTAAATTTCATTGAGATCTGATCACCCGTTCGTAAGTTAAAAATACCTCATTTTTTTAATTTTTCAGAAATACCCCCCCCCCCCCCACTACCCCAAAGAGAGCGGATCCGTTCCATTTATATAAAATCATCTATCTAGGGCTTGTGTTTATTTTTCCCACCATGTTTCATCCCGATCCCTCCACTCTAAGTGTTTTCCAAGTTTTAAGTTTCCCCCTCCCAACTCCCCGCCCCCGTCACCAGATCCGGTCGGGATTTAAAATAAGAGCTCTAAGACACGATATCCTTCTAAACATCAAATTTCATTGAGATCCGATCACAAGTTCGTAAGTTGAAAATACCTCATTTTTTCTAATTTTTAAGAATTACTCCCCCCCCGACTACCTCAAAGAGAACGAATCAGTTCCGATTATGTCAATCATGTATCTGGGACTTGCGCTTATTTTTCCGATCAACTTTCATCCCAATCCCTCCAATCTAAGCGTTTTCCATCATTTTAGGTTTCCCCCCTCCAACTCCGCCCAATGTCATCAGATCCGGTCGGGATTTAAAATAAGAGCTTTGAGACTTAATATCATTCCAAACATCAAATTTCATCAAGATCCAATCACCCGCTCATAAGTTAAAAATACTTCATTTTTCTATTTTTTGCGAATTAACTGCCCCCCCCCCCCCCAGATGATCAAATCGGGAAAACGACTATTTCTAATTTAATCTGGTCCAGTCCCTGATACACTTGCCAAATTTCATCGTCCTAGCTTACCTGGAAGTGCCTAAAGTAGCAACACCGGGACCGACAGACAGACAGACCGACAGAATTGGCGATTGCTATATGTCCATTGGTTAATACCAAGTGCCATAAAAATTGACGGAAATACACTGTACAATAGAAATTCACATTTTTTTCAGAATCGTGGTAGAGCAATCGCAATAATCATAATGCGAATTCTGTAAGTTATATTAACTAGACATCAAGAATTCTTTTAATGGCCTTTAATTGGCAAGAACCTCTATATATTTGACATAGAACAATATTTAATAAGAATGAAATTTCCATCTGCAACTCCTCAAAGATACCTATGATAATATACCCTCTAGGCTCTTTATGTAACAAAATTGAATCTTGTTTTTTTGGTGGGGAGGGATAGTTTAAGATATGTGCGAAGTAAAATTTATATTTAATGCTCAATTTTAACAAAAACCCACGATAACCCACTTCAGTTTCTTTGCCTAATTTAGATGAAGATCTTTTGCAAGGTTATTGTGTACAATTTTGAAACCTATAAACGAACAAAGATTAATGCTACACAGTTTACGCAACAATGCAAAACAGCTGCAAATAAACTGACTATATTTCCCAAGTCCTTAGTATTCTGTAAAAGTAACATGTTACTGAAAACTAAGCTTGCTTGATATTTTAGGGAAAAAGATGTACACTAAAATTGATTTATTTCATGGCCGGTGAAAGACTATTGAAAGTCATTTAAATGCGACAAGCTTGAAAGCTTACCGTATTTGGTATTAATAAATAAAAAATTTCAATTAGCCATTTCTTTTGTGCGGGCTACTTGGTGACTTTTCCTCGCCTAGCCCTGTTTCCTCTTCTAGCCATTTTTAGCCATGCATCAAAAATGCCCAAAATGGCAACTATTTTGGCTGTTTTTATGAATTCTTCCCGTTCAAATAGAAAAATTACGATTACTTCAGAAGTAGCTTGGCTTTTATACCACAGTTCCATAAGATTTTTTTTTTCTATTTGGTTCTGAAAAGTTTCTATGATTCAAATTCTACTACTCAGATCCAAGGAAAAAACACCAAATGGACAATGAAAATTTATATGGAAAGCCAAAGTTATCACTAGAACTGTGAACTGTGCGGCATAAACTTCACCTGACGAGGAACTGCAGCTCATTTGAGAAACGACTGTCTCAGGCTGCTTCCCAAATTAATAGTTGTTATGGATGGCACATTCAACTTTATTTGGTTTCTTCGAATGGAAAGGAAAAGTCGAAACCCAAAAATGTATAATACCGTAAACTAATCTAGACCTATACTTCCATGAATTTGTAGGTGATCCAAAGGATTATTCAATAGCAAAAAAATTAGTCACAAACAAAAGTGACCAATTTATATTTGAAAGGGAGCAAACTTGCTCTCATTTTCAAGAGACATTCAGTCCCAATTCTTGGCTAGAAAAGTCTGTTAACTGAACGGAAGTTAGAAGTACCTATGTAATTGGGTCTTTTAAGGTCCAAAGTTCTCTGAGTTATACAAAAAAACGCACTAAATTTATTAGTTATTCAGTTATGTATATTAATTATATTAATATTAATATTAATATATTAATATTAAAATATATTAGTAATATATTAACATTAATTATATATATATTAATTAAAAATTATTTCAGTCATTTATTACATTGGTATTTTTTTGTTAGCCAATCAATCAAAAATATAACAAGCCTCTCGGACTATACTTAACTATATTAACTCTAAAAACCCGTTAAAAACACATATATAGTTTTCTAGAGAACAACGATTACTTTAACAGAATCACTTTACTGAATAAAGATGTCGAAACGACCGAAGCTATCCTAAAAAGATGCATAATACAGGTAAAGTGGTCGAATAAGTTTGTTCAAGGGGAAAAGAGTGTCCCTACGTACTAGTCCAGCCTAAATTCAGACCTCTTTAATTAAGTGTTGTTGTAGTTGTTCTTTATGCTCTGTGACACTCTTTGACACCTGCCGCTCCTTCGTGGTGTTAAGCTACTTATACCGAGCCAAATGAGAATTATTTGTCAAAACACACAAAAAAAGAAGAGACATGCAGCTAGATCTATCAATCATTGTAAACTACAATAATGTGCATAGTTCAAACCCAATCTAGGCACCCAGACTTAAGTTGTTTTCTTATAGTTTCTATATAATTAAAATTGTGTTTGGTAGTTTTGTGTAGTACCTGTAATCAGGGAGTTTCCTTATAATACTTTATTTAAAAGATTTATTTTATTCAACATCTTTTTCTTATTTTTTTTTGTCCTTCCCCCTCCCCCTCCCCAATATAGCCTTTTCACAAGTCACAAGCTATCACAAGTCCAAATCTTGGAATTTGGGGGGTCCTGAATTCAAATAATAATTGGTAAATTGTATAAAAAAAAACACAGAGATCAAGGGGCAAATTACATAGACTTATGGGACATAGACCTATAAACACAAAGACACTTTTCTCTGGAACACTACCTACCTTATCAACTTCGAAAAAAAATCACTTCACTGATAAACAGAAACCATAGTTCAGTATCAAAACGAATGAACCTATCCTAAAACGAGGCACACGAGCAAGTGAACTGGTCAAATAAGTTTGTTCAAAGGAAAAAGAAATGGCGCCTGTGCAGGGAGCAAGAAGAAGCTGATGAAACTGCTATGCGATTCGTATATCGTATAAGAGTATTTCGCTACATGTTGCGCTAACTGTAATCATAATCAAAACAGTGTTTTGTTCCCGAGACACGCCCTCCTTCCCAAGCCAAACTACAATAAGCAAAAAAGAAGAAAAAATAAAATGATTATAAGTGTGTTAAGCAACAACAACTTGTAGTTTGTAACTTGGCTAGAAAGTGATTGAAAATGGTGATTTTTCTAAACAAGTAAATTGCAGAATGTATACCCTATGCAAAATTGCAGAATGTATACCATGTATAATTCTATATACAGGGTATATATATATATATATATATATATATATATATATATATATATATATATATATATATATATACATATATATATATATATATATATATATATATATATATATACATACATATATATATACATATATATATATATATTGGGATTAACCTAACTTCGCTTCTTTGTTGTGTTCGCTATAACTCCCAAGTACCCCATTGTATATTTGATTATATCAAAAATGCCCAAAATGGCAACTATTTTGGCTGTTTTTATGAATTCTTCCCGTTCAAATAGAAAAATTACGATTACTTCAGAAGTAGCTTGGCTTTTATACCACAGTTCCATAAGATATTTTTTTTCTATTTGGTTCTGAAAAGTTTCTATGATTCAAATTCTACTACTCAGATCCAAGGAAAAAACACCAAATGGACAATGAAAATTTATATGGAAAGCCAAAGTTATGACTAGAACTGTGAACTGTGCGGCATAAACTTCACCTGACGAGGAACTGCGGCTCATTTGAGAAACGACTGGCTTAGGCTGCTTCCCAAATTAATAGTTGTTATGGATGGCACATTCAACTTTATTTGGTTTCTTCGAATGGAAAGAAAAAGTCGAAACCCAAAAATGTCAAAAACCGTAAACTAATCTAGACCCATATTTTCATGAATTTGTAGGTGATCCAAAGGATTATTCAATAGAAAAAAAAATAGTCACAAACAAAAGTGACCAATTTATATTTGAAAGGGAGCAAACGAAGCTATCCTAAAAATATGCACAATACAGGTAAAGTGGTCGAATAAGTTTGTTCAAGGGGAAAAGAGTGTCCCTACGTACTAGCCCAGCCTAAATTCAGACCTCTTTAATTAAAAGTTGTTGTAGTTGTTCTTTATGCTCTGTGACGCTCTTTGACACCTGCCGCTCTTTCGTGGTGTTAAGCTACTTATACCGAACCAAATGAGAATTATTTGTCAAAACACACAAAAAAAGAAGAGACATGCAGCTAGATCTATCAATCATTGTAAACTACAATAATGTGCATAGTTCAAACCCAATCTAGGCACCCAGACTTAAGTTGTTTTTTTATAGTTTCTATATAATTAAAATTGTGTTTGGTAGTTTTGTGTAGTACCTGTAATCAGGGAGTTTCCTTATAATACTTTATTTAAAAGATTTATTTTATTCAACATCTTTTTTTTATTTTTTTTTATTTGTCCTTCCCCCTCCCCCTCCCCAATATAGCCTTTTCACAAGTCACAAGCTATCACAAGTCTAAATCTTGGAATTTGGGGGGTCCTGAATTCAAATAATAATTGGTAAATTGTATAAAAAAAAACACAGAGATCAAGGGGCAAATTACATAGATTTATGGGACATAGACCTATAAACACAAAGACACTTTTCTCTGGAACACTACCTACTTTATCAACTTCAAAAAAGAATCACTTCACTGATAAACAGAAACCATAGTTCAGTATCAAAACGAATGAACCTATCCTAAAACGAGGCACACGAGCAAGTGAACTGGTCAAATAAGTTTGTTCAAAGGAAAAAGAAATGGCGCCTGTGCAGGGAGCAAGAAGAAGCTGATGAAACTGCTATGCGATTCGTATATTGTATAAAAGTATTTCGCTACAGGTTGCTCTAATTATAATCATAATCAAAACAGTGTTCTGTTCCCGAGACACGCCCTCCTTCCCAAGCCAAAATACAATAAGCAAAAAAGGAGAAAAAATTAAATGATTAAAGCAACAACAACTTGTAGTTTGTAACTTGGCTAGAAAGTGATTGAGAATGGTGATTTTTCTAAACAAGTAAATTGCAGAATGTATACCCTATACAAAATTGCAGAATGTATACCATGTATAATTCTATATACAGGGTATATATATATATATATATATATATATATATATATATATATATATATATATATATATATATATATATATATATATATATATACATATATATATACATATATATATATTGGGATTAACCTAACTTCGCTTCTTTGTTGTGTTCGCTATAATTCCTAAGTACCCCACTGTATATTTGAGAATATACATATATATATATATATATATATATATATATATATATATATATATATATATATATATATATATATATATATATATATATATATATATATTCAAATATACATTCTCAAATATACAATGCGGTACTTGGGAGTTATAGCTACAACACCAAAGAAGTAATTAGGTTATTCCCAATGAAATATGCCAAAATTTGATAAAAAAAATAACATTTTAGTAATAAAATTATGGAAATTAAACAGAGATTTACGAAAAACGAATTTATTATTAAAAAGAGAACTTATTTTAATATAATGCCCAGAACGTATTATATTAAATACATAACTTAACCACCTCTAGATCTTAAATATTTAATTAAGATATACCTGCATATTTTTTGTCTCACTCATATGTATATATATATATGTATATATATATATATATTTATATATATATATATATATATATATATATATATATATATATATATATATATATATATATATATATATATATATATATATATATATATATATATATATATATATATATATATATATTCAAATATACAATACGGTACTTGGGAGTTATAGCTACAACACCAAAGACGTGAGGTTAGGTTAATCCCAATGAAACATGCCAAAATTTGATAAAAAATAACATTTTAGTAACAAAATTATGGAAATTAAACAGAGTTACGAAAAACGAATTTATTATTAAAAAGAGAACTTATTTTAATATAATACCCAGAACACATTATATTAAATACATAACTTAACCACCTCTATATCTTAAATATTTAATTAAGATATACCTGCATATTTTTTGTCTCACTAGGGCTAAGCTGATTTTCTAAGGGGGAAAAATTTCCTTTTCAAAAATCCAATAGATGGCGTGGCTTCGTAGATTTGCGTTCCGTACTCAAAACATAAGTGGTAGTTTTCATCAAAATTAAGTCAAATTCCAATTTTTTTTTAAGTTCAGCTCCAATTGTGTGCTAGGAAATGGATGTCGCTCCTTACATTCAGTAAAATTTTTTTTTTTTTTTACATTTAATTTCTGAAAGTTTTAGAATTAATCCAGGTTTTGAACTTGGCTCACCGAACATGAATAATTAAACGAAATATGTATGCTACTAATAACCTTATAATAGCCAATGTTGGATTTTTTTCCCCAGTTGTTTAAGCATGACTCCTGAATCATAAAGGTTGTTTAATTAGAATAATAACCTCTTTTAAAAGGCAAAAAAGAAACTTCAGCGTAAGAGCGAGCTATTGAGGAGAGACAACCCAACTCCTATACGTAATATTTTCTGTTCATTTTAAGTTTTAATGTTGCTTCTTACTTTCAGTTGAAAAAACTTGTTTTTTATTTAATTGCTGATCTTTTTAAAATAGTGTCGGGAAATCTAGCTCCCCCTCCGAGGAAATTCCCTTCCCCCGAAAAATTTCTCCATCGAAAGATTCCCCCATGTAACTTAGATTACTGATATTTGCGAAACTAATTTTGTAAGGCATAGTAACAAAACGGTCAAAGAGGTCGAAACTATTTTTATGAAAATAAAAGTCACAAGTTGAGCAATTCTCAAATGACTGAAATGAATGATAGAAAAGATCTTTAATAGATATATTTTACAATGTATGTTGGTTTTAAGTTTTAATGTTATTAAATAAAAACTGATATCAGTTTTTTAACTGATAGTAAGGAGCGACATTAAAAACTTCACCGTAAAGAGCGGGGCGTTGATGAGGAGGCAGCCCCTTTCATGTACGAAGTAATTTCTGTTCGTTTTAAGTTTTAACGTCGTTCCTTACTTTCAGTTAACAAATACTTGTTTTTTATTTATTTAATTTCCGAAGGTTTTTGAATCAATGCATGTTTTGATTTTGGCTCTCCACAGATGAATAATTAAAACAAAATTTGCATATTTATTTTTTCAGCTGAATGGCTTTCTCATAATTTTGATCGAATGATTTTGAGAAAAAAAGAACTGGAAGGAGACCTAGTTGCCCTCCGATTTTTTGGTTACTTAAAAGGGCAACTAGAATTTTTAATTTTTTACGAATGTATTTAATAGTAAAAGATATACATAACTTACAAATTAGCTTACGAAGCAAACTTTTGTATTCTCATGTTTTTATTACGTTTATGGGGGGGGGGCTCACCCCCTCTTCAGTTCCTCGCTCTTTACACGAAAGCTTAAATGTTGTCCCAATTTCTTAAGAATGGCCCCTGAATCACAGAGGCCGTAGAATAAATAGTTGAAATTACTAAAAATACTTTAGCGTAAACAGCGAGGTATTAGGAGGAGGTGAGCCCCTCATATGCGTACTAATTTCTGTTCGTTTTAAGTTTTAATGCTGCTCCTTATTTTCAGTTGAAAAAAACTTCTTCTAATTTATTTTTTCATTGTTTTTTTTTAAATAATGCTAGAAAATCTTGCGCTCCCTTCATGGAAATTTTCTTCCCCCATGACAAATTCCTCCATAAAAAGTTCCCCCAACATTTCTCCTCTTCTCAACCCCTCCCCCAACCACTAAATCCCCCTGAGACCGACTCTACACTTCCCAATCACCATTACTATATGTAAGCACTGGTCAAAGTTTCCAACTTGTAGCCCCTCCCACAGGGACTCTGGGAGAGTAAGTCGTCCCCAAAGACATAGTTGTAAGGTTGTTTGACTTCGCTGAATAAAATACCTATCCAAAAATTTTGATCCGGCGATGTCGGGAAAACAATTAGCATGGGAGGGGGCCCAGGTGCCCTCCAATTTTTTTGGTCACTTAAAAATGGCACTAGAACTTTCCATTTCCGTTAGATTGAGCCCTCTTGCAAGATTCTAGGACCACTGGGTCGATACGATCACCCCTACAAAAAACAAAAAACAAAAACAAAAAACAAATAAACACGCATCCGTGATATGCCTTCTGAAAAAAAAAATTCCTCATTTTTGTAGTTAGGAGCTTGAAACTTCTACAACAAAGTTCTCTGATACGCTGAATCTGATGGTGTGATTTTAATAAGATTGTATGAGTTTTAGGGGCCTATTTTCTAAAAACAAGGCATTTACTCAGGCTCGTCACTTTTGATGGGTAAGACTAAACTTAATGAAACTTATATATTTAAAATCAGCATTAATATGCGATTCTTTTGATGTAGCTATAAGTATCAAAATCTTATTTTTTAGAGTGTTGGTTACTATTGAGCCGGGTCGCTCCTTACTACAGTTCCTTACCACGAACTGTTTGATTCACGAGCCGAAGACACACAATATCTTTGGTTTATTATCACATAAAAATCATAGTTATGAAGCTGCTTAAGGTAAAACTAGATCTACGTTGCATGGGTAACGTGAGGTGTGGCTACCTTTGTTCGGCTTCGCCGAGTAAAGGGTTGCGAGAGCAACACTTTGGTTTTGTTTTGTCGTTTCGATTAAACGCTGAAGTTTAATCGATAATTGCCAAAGATGATTATGAGCTAACAGACCTACTTTTGGTTTCAGTTTATACCTTGCTGCTGAAGTTGTCAACCCCTTTAAACTTGCAAACTGAAAACCACCTGCTAACCTAATTTTCTACCTTAATCGCCGCAGTATTATTGTCATACATAGCATTAATCACTATAATGTGTTTGTCTGGTATCAAACAGTTCGTGGTAACGAACTGTAGTAAGGAGCGACCCAGCTCAATAGTAAACGAAACTCTAAAAAAAATGGAATTTTGATACCAATATTTACATCAAAAGAATCGCATTTTAATGCTCATTTTAAATATACAAGTTTGATCAAGATTAGTCTTACCCATCAAAAGTTACGAGCCTGAGAAAATTTGCCTTATTTTAGAAAATAGGGAAAAAAGCCCCCAAAGAGTCATACGATCTTAACGAAAGTCACACCATCAGATTCAACGTATTAGAGAACCCCTTTTGTAGAAGTTTCAAGCCCCTATCTACAAAAATGTGGAATTTCGCATTTTTTGCCAGAAGACAATTCGCGGATGCGTGTATATATGTTTTTTTTTCCAGGGCTGATCGTATCGACTAAGTGGTCCGAGAATGTTGTAAAAGGGCTCATTCTAACGGAAATCAAAAGTTCTAGTGCCCTTTTTAGGTGACCAAAAGAATTGGAGGGCACCTAGGCCCCCTCCCACGCTCATTTTCCCCCAAAAGTCACCGGATAAAAATTCTGAGATAGCCATTTTATTCACTATAGTCGAAAAACCTAATAACTATGTCTTTGGGGACGACTTACTCCCCTGCAGTACCCGTGGGAGGGGCTGCAATTTACAAACGTTGACCTGTGTTTACATATAGTAATGGTTACTAGGAAGTGTACACACGTTTTCAGGGGGATTTTTCTGGTTGGGAGGGGGAGAGTGGAAGGGAGGAGTTACGTGGGGGGATTTTTCCATGGAGGAACTTCTCATGGGGGAAGAAGATTTCAATGGAGGGGGTGCAGGATTTTCTAGCAGTATTTAAAAAAACAATGAAAAAATAAGTATGAAAAGTTTTTTCTACTGAAAGTGAGGAGCAGCATTGAAACTGAAAGCGAAAAGACATTATAACGTATATGAGGGGTTTACCTCCTCGTAATGCCTCGCTATTTATGCTAAAGTATTTTTAGTAATTACAACTACTTATTCTACGGCCTTTGTGATCAGGGGTCATTCTATAGGAATTAAAACTAAATTTAAGCTTTAGTGTAAAGAACGAGGTATCGACAAGGGGCGAGCCCCCTGATATACGCAATAAAAACATACGCATACAGATGTTCGCTATGCAAGTTAATTTGTAAGTTACGTATATATTTTACTTATGAAAATGTTCGTAAAAAATTTATAGGAATAAATTTTCTTTTTTTCTCAAAATCTTCCGATTAAAACTATGAAAAAGCCATTTAGCCAAAAAAAACTAATATACAAATTTCACTTTAATTATTTATTTGCGGAGATCCAAGATCAAAACATGCATTAATTCAAAAACGTCCAGAAATTAAACAAACAAAAGTTTTTTTAAATGAAAGTAAGGAGCGACATTAAAACTTAAAACGAAGAGAAATTGCTCCGTATATGACAGGGGCTTTTTCTCCTCAACACCCTGCTCTTTACGCTAAAGTTTTTTACTGTTTAAAAAAGTAGAGTTAAGAAAGAGAGTCAAACTTTAGCGTAAAGAGCGGGGAGTTGAGGAGGAAAAGCCCCTTTCATATACGGAGTAATTTCTGTTCGTTTAAGTTTTAATATCGCTCCTTACTTTCATTTAAAAAAACTTTGTTTTGTTTAATTTTCATTAAGATCCATTGAACTTTAGGGGTTAACCTCCTTTTTGAAAATCAGGGAAATTTTCTCCGGCACGCATCTTTTGATGGGTCACATTAAACTGGAGGAATTTCATACATTTTAAATAAGCATCAAAATTTAATTCGTTTATCGTTTTCATTATTATCAAGAATCTCTTTCTTTCAGTTTACGCTACTTATGAAGTTTTCGGCTATGTCTTATTTTATAGGGAAAAACAAAATTTTTGGTAGCAATTTTCAAATTTTCAAGGAAAAAATCGCTCGATTCTTGTTCGAGTACGGTCCTAACAATATGGTTATTGCTTACGAAGTTTACGAAATTTGTTGCAAAAATAAAAAAATTGTTAATCACTTTCTTTACACTTGCTGTATTACATAAAGTTTTTTTTTATGTAATTTCTGAACGTTTTTGAATTAATGCATGTTTGATTTTGGCTCTCCACACATAAATTATTAAAATGAAATTTACATTTTAATTCCTTTTTTTGGCTAAACGGCTTTCTCTTAGTTCTGATCAGACGATTTTCACAAATAAGGGATGGGGAAGGAGGCCTAGTTGCCATGCAATTTTTCGGTTACACAAAAAGGCAACTATAAATTTTAATTTTTAACGAATTTTTTTTTATTAGTAAAAAATATACGTAACTTAAGAATTAACTTACGTAACAAACTTTTATATTCTTAAATTTTTATTATGTATATGAGGGGGTTTGTACCCTCGTTAATACCTAGCTCTTTACAATAAATCGTTAGTTTTGTGCCGATTCTTTAAGAATGACCCCTGAATCAAAAAGGCCGTAGAATAAATAGTTGAAATTACTAAAAATACCATAGCATAAAGAGCGAGGTATTTATCTTCCTTGCTTTCAATTGAAAAAACTTTTCTATGTTTATTTTTTCTTTGTCTTTTTTTATAGTAATTTTAAAAAATCCTGCGCCCTTTTCATTGAATTTCTGTTCCCCCATGACATATTTCACCAGGGAAAGATCCTCCCACATAGCCCCCTCCCCTCAACCCCACCCCCAAAACCGAAAAAAAAATCCCCTGAAAACGACTGTACACTTCCCAATAACCATTATTGTATGTAAACACTGGTCGAAGTTTGTAACTTGCAGCCCCTCCCCCCAGGGACTGTGGGGGAGTAAGTCATTCCCAAAGACATAGTTATTATGGTTTTTGACTATGCGGAACAAAATGTCTATCTCAAAATTTTGATCTGTTGACTTTGGAGAAAAAATGAGCGTGGGAGGGGGCCTAGGTGCCCTCCAATTTTTTTGGTCACTTAAAAAGGGCACTAGAACTTTTGATTTCCGTTAGAATGAGCCCTTTTGCAACATTTTAGGACCACTTGGTCGACACGAGGACCCCTGGAAAAACAAAAACAAAAAAAAACAAACAAATAAACACGCACCCGTGATTTGTCTTCTGGCAAAAATACGAAATTCCACATTTTTGTAGATAGGAGCTTGAAAATTTTGTTAAAGGGTTCTCTGATACGCCAAATTCAATGGTATGATTTTCGTTAAGATTGTGTGACTTTTAAGGGGTGTTTTCCCCTATTTTCTAAAATAAGACAAATTTTCCCAGGCTCGTAACTTTTGATGACAAAGACCAAATTTGATGAAACTTATGTATTTAAAATCAGCATGAATATCCGATTCTTTTGATGTATATTTTAGCAGCAAAATTCCGTTGTTTAGAGTTTCGTTTACTATTGAGCCGCGTCGCTCCTTACTACAGTTCGTTACCACGAACTGTTTGATGATGTCATTAAGACCCCTTGACTTTTAGGAAGTTTTAAGGAGCGACATTAAAACTTAAAACGAAGAGAAATTGCTCCGTATATGAAAGGGGCTTTTTCTCCTCAACGCCCCGCTCTTTACGCTAAAGTTTTTTACTGTTTAAAAAAGTAGAGTTAAGAGAAAGAGTCAAACTTTAGCGTAAAGAGCGGGGAGTTGAGGAGGAAAAGCCCTTTCATATACGGAGTAATTTCTGTTCGTTTAAGTTTTAATATCGCTCCTTACTTTCATTTAAAAAAAACTTTGTTTTGAATTTTAGATCAAAATGGATCATTAAGATCCATTGAATTTTAGGGGTTATCTCCCTTTTTGAAAATCAGGGAAATTTTCTCCGGCACGCATCTTTTGATGGGTCACATTAAACTGAACGAATTTCATACACTTTAAATAAGTATCAAAATTTAATTCGTTTATCGTTTTCATTATTATCAAGAATCTCTTTCTTTCAGTTTACGCTAATTATGAAGTTTTCGGCTATGTCTTATTTTATAGGGAAAATCAAAATTTTTGGCAGCAATTTTCAAATTTTCAAGGAAAAAATCGCTCAATTCTTGTTCGAGTACGGTCCTAACAATAACTCATGGTTATTGCTTACGAAGTTTACGAAATTTGTTGCAAAAATAAAAAAATTATTAAACACTTTTTTATCCCGTACTATATCCAATCACCTTCCTTGCGACAGTAGGGGGCGAACCCGAGCATTCTCAGTCGAACGGCACAGTCGTATCCACTATTCGGCGCGCTGGATTCAGGATCCCTTGTCTGAGAAGACGCGGGTTCGAGTCCCAGTGTACCCAATTCTTGAGTTTGGGACGGGGGTCAGTGGTGTGACTCTGTAAGCTTAGCCATGATAAATAAGACTGTAATTCTTATTATTACATAGGTTTATACATTCCCGCAGAAGTAGGAATGTCTTAGGTGAAAATCTATGCAAAATTCTTGATCAAACTGCTAAAACATACAATATTAATAAAATTTACAAAATTGTAGAAATAATTACCTATCTAGTTGTAAATTACAAGCCCTTCAGGGAAGATTTTAATCAAGAAAAAATAAAAATAATAATTTTAAACAAATTAAATTTTTTAAAAGTAAGAATCTAAAGACCATTCCTTGCGACAGTAGGGATCGAACCCGAGCATTCTCAGTCGAACGGCACAGTCGTATCCACTATGCTGTCACAAGGTACTCGTTGGTAGGATTTATTGACAAAGTGACTTGTTTAATTAATTATAACAGCTGATGTCAGTGGAAAGCATATTTTACAATCAAGATTATAAGTCTATCCTCATGTTTTTACCAAATTAAACAAGGTTGAAGCATAGAATTGATGAAATTAAGGACAATTAGGAAAATTCCCATAAATCTTATTAGCTTTTAGCCTTTATGGAATTTAAGCCTTTAAGGCTTTTTAAGCATTTATGGAATGTCCTTTGATAAAGGGTTTTCTGGGAATCGCCGTTTACCAACCCATCCCGTTGAAAATACCCCGTGGAAAATACGCCCCCACGGAAGATTCCTCCAGATAATTCTATCTGCCTATAGCTAAGAGCCAAAAGGGTTCAATGTCATAATGTTTGTTTGTTCATTATTTCCCAGAGGCACTTAATATGGAAGGGGTGGTCATACAAGCTTCAGAGGGGGGCTTATTTGATTGTCATTTAAAAGTTTTAGAGCAACTGTTAAACGTCAAAATTGATAGGAGGGCAACAAACCCTCCTATCAGCTTCCATGGGAGCTTGAAACTTCCATAATAGGGTTTTCGGATGCACAGAATCTGATGATGAGCCTTGAATCCCATCATCAGATTCATCATAAGATCTTATCAGATCATATCACCTCATAAGATCCATGATGTCATTAATTTTAATTATGATATTAATGATCTTATGATCTTAATGATGTCATTAAGACCCCTTGACTTTTAGGAAGTGTTAAGGAGCGACATTAAAACTTAAACGAAGAGAAATTGCTCCGTATATGAAAGGGGCTTTTTCTCGTCAACGCCCCGCTCTTTACGCTAAAGTTTTTTACTGTTTGAAAAAGTAGAGTTAAGAGAGAGAGTCAGACTTTAGCGTAAAGAGCGGAGAGTTGAGGAGGAAAAGCCCCTTTCATATACGGAGTAATTTCTGTTCGTTTAAGTTTTAATATTGTTCCTTACTTTCATTTAAAAAAACTTTGTTTTGTTTAATTTCCATTAAGATCCATTGAATTTTGGGGGTTATCCCCCTTTTTGAAAATCAGGGAAATTTTCTCCGGCACGCATCTTTTGATGGGTCACATTAAAATGAAGGAATTTCATACATTTTAAATAAGCCTCAAAATTTAATTCGTTTATCGTTTTCATTATTATCAAGAATCTCTTTCTTGCATTTTATGCTACTTATGAAGTTTTCGGCTATGTCTTATTTTATTGGGAAAAACAAAATTTTTGGCAGCAATTTTCAAATTTTCAAAGAGAAAATCGCTCGATTCTTGTTCGAGTACGGTCCTAACAATAACTCATGGCTATTGCTTACGAAGTTTACGAAATTTGTTGCAAAAATAAAAAAATTGTTAAACACTTTCTTTGCACTTACTATTTAATATTAATGGCTTCCTTGCGACAGTAGGGATCGAACCCAAGCATTCTCAGTCGAACGCCACAGTCGTATCCACTATGCTGTCACAAGGTACTCGTTGGTAGGATTTATTGACAAAGTGACTTGTTTAATTAATTATAACAGCTGATGTCAGTGGAGGGCATATTTTCCAATCAAGATTATGAGTCTATCCTCAGGTTTTTACCAAATTAAACAACGTTGTAGCATAGAATTGATGAAATTAAGGACAATTAGGAAAATTCCCATAAATCTTATTAGCTTTTATTATTACCTTTAAGCCTTTATGGAATGTCCTTTGATAAAGGGTTTTCTGGTAGTCGCCGTTTACCTACCCATCCCGTTGAAAATACCCCGTGGAAAATACGCCCCCACGGAAAACTCCTCCAGATAATTATCCCATCCCCCCCATACACACATTCTCCCTGGATAATTCTGGAAGTTCATAAGAAGGGAAATTAAAACCTTTCTTTAAATCCTATAGCACTGCCTATAGCTAAGAGCCAAAAGGGTTCAATGTCATAATGTTTGTTTGTTTATTATTTCCCAGAGGTATTTAATATGGAAGGGGTGGTCGTACAAGCTTCAGAGGGGGCTTATTTGATTGCCATTTAAAAGTTCTAGGGCAACTGTTAAACGTCAAAATTGATAGGAGGGCAACAAACCCTCCTATCAGCTTCCGTGGGAGCTTGAAACTTCCATAATAGGGTTTTCGGATGCACAGAATCCGATGATGAGCTTTGGATCCCATCATCAGATTCATAATAAGATCATATCAGATTACATCAAATCATAGGGTCCATGATGTCATTAATTTTAATTATGATATTAATGATCTTGTGATCTTAATTACATAAGAAAACTAGTTTTTCTAACTGAAAGTAAGGAGCGACATTAAAACTTAAAACGAACAGAAATTACTCCGTATATGAAATGGGTTGTCCCCTCCGCAATTCCTGGCTCTTTATGCTAAAGCTTTTAATTGTTTTAAAAAGCAGAATTGTGGTAAAGAGTCAAACTTTAGCGTGAAGAGCGAAGGATTGCGGAGGGGACAACCCATTATAAATAAGGGATTTATAAGGGGGGAATAAGGGATTCAGGATCCCTTGTCTGAGAAGACACGGGTTCGAGTCCCAGTGTACCCAATTCTTGAGTTTGGGACGGGGGTCCGTGGTGTGACTCTGTAAGCTTAGCCATGATAAATAAGACTGTAATTCTTATTATTACATAGGTTTATACATTCCCGCAGAAGTAGGAATGTCTTAGGTGAAAATCTATGCAAAATTCTTGATCAAACTGCTAAAACATACAATATTAATAAAATTTACAAGATTGTAGAAATAATTACCTATCTAGTTCCTTGCGACAGTAGGGATCGAACCCGAGCATTCTCAGTCGAACGGCACAGTCGTATCCACTATGCTGTCACAAGGTACTCGTTGGTAGGATTTATTGACAAAGTGACTTGTTTAATTAATTATAACAGCTGATGTCAGTGGAAAGCATATTTTACAATCAAGATTTTATAAGTCTATCCTCATGTTTTTACCAAATTAAACAAGGTTGAAGCATAGAATTGATGAAATTAAGGACAATTAGGAAAATTCCCATAAATCTTATTAGCTTTTAGCCTTTATGGAATTTAAGCCTTTTTAAGCCTTTAAGGCTTTTTAAGCATTTATGGAATGTCCTTTGATAAAGGGTTTTCTGGGAATCGCCGTTTACCTACCCATCCCGTTGAAAATACCCCGTGGAAAATACGCCCCCACGGAAGATTCCTCCAGATAATTCTATCTGCCTATAGCTAAGAGCCAAAAGGGTTCAATGTCATAATGTTTGTTTGTTTATTATTTCCCAGAGGCACTTAATATGGAAGGGGTGGTCGTACAAGCTTCAGAGGGGGGCTTATTTGATTGTCATTTAAAAGTTTTAGAGCAACTGTTAAACGTCAAAATTGATAGGAGGGCAACAAACCCTCCTATCAGCTTCCACGGGAGCTTGAAACTTCCATAATAGGGTTTTCGGATGCACAGAATCCGATGATGAGCTTTGGATCCCATCATCAGATTCATCATAAGATCATATCAGATTACATCACATCATAAGATCCATGATGTCATTAATTTTAATTATGATATTAATGATCTTATGATCTTAATTACATAAGAAAACTAGTTTTTCTAACTGAAAGTAAGGAGCGACATTAAAACTTAAAACGAACAGAAATTACTCCGTATATGAAATGGGTTGTCCCCTCCGCAATTCCTGGCTCTTTATGCTAAGGCTTTTAATTGTTTTAAAAAGCAGAATTGTGGTAAAGAGTCAAACTTTAGCGTAAAGAGCGAAGGATTGCGGAGGGGACAACCCATTATAAATAAGGGATTTATAAGGGGGGAATAAGGGATTCAGGATCCCTTGTCTGAGAAGACGCGGGTTCGAGTCCCAGTGTACCCAATTCTTGAGTTTGGGACGGGGGTCAGTGGTGTGACTCTGTAAGCTTAGCCATGATAAATAAGACTGTAATTCTTACTATTACATAGGTTTATTCCCGCAGAAGTAGGAATGTCTTAGGTGAAAATCTATGCAAAATTCTTGATCAAACTGCTAAAACATACAATATTAATAAAATTTACAAGATTGTAGAAATAATTACCTATCTAGTTCCTTGCGACAGTAGGGATCGAACCCGAGCATTCTCAGTCGAACGGCACAGTCGTATCCACTATGCTGTCACAAGGTACTCGTTGGTAGGATTTATTGACAAAGTGACTTGTTTAATTAATTATAACAGCTGATGTCAGTGGAAAGCATATTTTACAATCAAGATTTTATAAGTCTATCCTCATGTTTTTACCAAATTAAACAAGGTTGAAGCATAGAATTGATGAAATTAAGGACAATTAGGAAAATTCCCATAAATCTTATTAGCTTTTAGCCTTTATGGAATTTAAGCCTTTTTAAGCCTTTAAGGCTTTTTAAGCATTTATGGAATGTCCTTTGATACAGGGTTTTCTGGGAATCGCCGTTTACCTACCCATCCCGTTGAAAATACCCCGTGGAAAATACGCCCCCACGGAAAATTCCTCCAGATAATTCTATCTGCCTATAGCTAAGAGCCAAAAGGGTTCAATGTCATAATGTTTGTTTGTTTATTATTTCCCAGAGGCACTTAATATGGAAGGGGTGGTCGTACAAGCTTCAGAGGGGGGCTTATTTGATTGTCATTTAAAAGTTTTAGAGCAACTGTTAAACGTCAAAATTGATAGGAGGGCAACAAACCCTCCTATCAGCTTCCATGGGAGCTTGAAACTTCCATAATAGGGTTTTCGGATGCACAGAATCCGATGATGAGCTTTGGATCCCATCATCAGATTCATCATAAGATCTTATCAGATCATATCACCTCATAAGATCCATGGTGTCATTAATTTTAATTATGATATTAATGATCTTATGATCTTAATGATGTCATTAAGACCCCTTGACTTTTAGGAAGTGTTAAGGAGCGACATTAAAACTTAAACGAAGAGAAATTGCTCCGTATATGAAAGGGGCTTTTTCTCGTCAACACCCCGCTCTTTACGCTAAAGTTTTTTACTGTTTAAAAAAGTAGAGTTAAAAGAAAGAGTCAGACTTTAGCGTAAAGAGCGGAGAGTTGAGGAGGAAAAGCCCCTTTCATATACGGAGTAATTTCTGTTCGTTTAAGTTTTAATATCGTTCCTTACTTTCATTTAAAAAAAATTTGTTTTGTTTAATTTCCATTAAGATCCATTGAATTTTAGGGGTTATCCCCCTTTTTGAAAATCAGGGAAATTTTCTCCGGCACGCATCTTTTGATGGGTCACATTAAAATGAAGGAATTTCATACATTTCAAATAAGCCTCAAAATTTAATTCGTTTATCGTTTTCATTATTATCAAGAATCTCTTTCTTTCAGTTTATGCTACTTATGAAGTTTTCGGCTATGTCTTATTTTATTGGGAAAAACAAAATTTTTGGCAGCAATTTTCAAATTTTCAAGGAGAAAATCGCTCGATTCTTGTTATGGTACGGTCCTAACAATAACTCATGGCTATTGCTTACGAAGTTTACGAAATTTGTTGCAAAAATAAAAAAAATGTTAAACACTTTCTTTGCACTTAGTATTTAATATTAATGGCTTCCTTGCGACAGTAGGGATCGAACCCAAGCATTCTAAGTCAAACGCCACAGTCGTATCCACTATGCTGTCATAAGATACTCGTTGGTAGGATTTATTGACAAAGTGACTTGTTTAATTAATTATAACAGCTGATGTCAGTGGAGGGCATATTTTCCAATCAAGATTATGAGTCTATCCTCAGGTTTTTACAGAATTAAACAACGTTGTAGCATAGAATTGATGAAATTAAGGACAATTAGGAAAATTCCCATAAATCTTATTAGCTTTTATTATTACCTTTAAGCCTTTATGGAATGTCCTTTGATAAAGGGTTTTCTGGTAGTCGCCGTTTACCTACCCATCCCGTTGAAAATACCCCGTGGAAAATACGCCCCCACGGAAAACTCCTCCAGATAATTATCCCCCCCCCATACACACATTCTCCCTGGATAATTCTGGAAGTTCATAAGAAGGGAAATTAAAACCTTTCTTTAAATCCTATAGCACTGCCTATAGCTAAGAGCCAAAAGGGTTCAATGTCATAATGTTTGTTTGTTTATTATTTCCCAGAGGCACTTAATATGGAAGGGGTGGTCGTACAAGCTTCAGAGGGGGCTTATTTGATTGCCATTTAAAAGCTCTAGGGCAACTGTTAAACGTCAAAATTGATAGGAGGGCAACAAACCCTCCTATCAGCTTCCATGGGAGCTTGAAACTTCCATAGTAGGGTTTTCGGATGCACAGAATCCGATGATGAGCTTTGGATCCCATCATCAGATTCATCATAAGATCATATCAGATTACATCACATCATAAGATCCATGATGTCATTAATTTTAATTATGATATTAATGATCTTATGATCTTAATTACATAAGAAAACTAGTTTTTCTAACTGAAAGTAAGGAGCGACATTAAAACTTAAAACGAACAGAAATTACTCCGTATATGAAATGGGTTGTCCCCTCCGCAATTCCTGGCTCTTTATGCTAAAGCTTTTAATTGTTTTAAAAAGCAGAATTGTGGTAAAGAGTCAAACTTTAGCGTAAAGAGCGAAGGATTGCGGAGGGGACAACCCATTTCATATACGGAGTAATTTCTGTTCGTTTTAAGTTTTAATGTCGCTCCTTACTTTCAGTTAGAAAAACTAGTTTTTTTTTTATGTAATTTCTGAACGTATTTGAATTAATGCATGTTTGATTTTGGCTCTCCACAAATAAATTATTAAAAAGAAATTTACATTTTAATTCCTTTTTTTGGCTAAACGGCTTTCTCTTAGTTCTGATCAGACGATTTTCAGAAATAAGGGATGGGGAAGGAGGCCTAGTTGCCATGCAATTTTTCGGTTACACAAAAAGGCAACTATAAATTTTAATTTTTAACGAATTTTTTTTTATTAGTAAAAAATATACGTAACTTAAGAATTAACTTACGTAACAAACTTTTATATTCTTAAATTTTTATTATGTATATGAGGGGGTTTGTACCCTCGTTAATACCTAGCTCTTTACAATAAATCGTTAGTTTTGTGCCGATTCTTTAAGAATGACCCCTGAATCAGAAAGGCCGTAGAATAAATAGTTGAAATTACTAAGAATACCATAGCATAAAGAGCGAGGTATTTATCTTCCTTGCTTTCAATTGAAAAAACATTTCTATGTTTATTTTTTCATTGTCTTTTTTTATAGTAATTTTAAAAAATCCTGCGCCCTTTTCATTGAATTTCTGTTCCCCCATGACATATTTCACCAGGGAAAGATCCTCCCACATAGCCCCCTCCCCTCAACCCCACCCCCAAAACCGAAAAAAAAAATCCCCTGAAAACGACTGTACACTTCCCAATAACCATTATTGTATGTAAACACTGGTCGAAGTTTGTAACTTGCAGCCCCTCCCCCAGGGACTGTGGGGGAGTAAGTCATTCCCAAAGACATAGTTATTATGGTTTTTGACTATGCGGAACAAAATGTCTATCTCAAAATTTTTATCTGTTGACTTTGGAGAAAAAATGAGCGTGGGAGGGGGCCTAGGTGCCCTCCAATTTTTTGGTCACTTAAAAAGGGCACTAGAACTTTTGATTTCCGTTAGAATGAGCCCTTTTGCAACATTTTAGGACCACTTGGTCGACACGAGGACCCCTGGAAAAAAAAAAAAAAAAAAAAAAAAAATAAACACGCACCCGTGATTTGTCTTCTGGCAAAAATACGAAATTCCACATTTTTGTAGATAGGAGCTTGAAAATTTTATTAAAGGGTTCTCTGATACGCCAAATTCAATGGTGTGATTTTCGTTAAGATTGTGTGACTTTTAGGGGGTGTTTTCCCCTATTTTCTAAAATAAGACAAATTTTCCCAGGCTCGTAACTTTTGATGACAAAGACCAAATTTGATGAAACTTATGTATTTAAAATCAGCATGAAAATCCGATTCTTTTGATGTATATTTTAGCATCAAAATTCCGTTGTTTAGATGATGTCATTAAGACCCCTTGACTTTTAGGAAGTTTTAAGGAGCGACATTAAAACTTAAAACGAAGAGAAATTGCTCCGTATATGAAAGGGGCTTTTTCTCCTCAACGCCCCGCTCTTTACGCTAAAGTTTTTTACTGTTTAAAAAATAGAGTTAAGAGAAAGAGTCAAACTTTAGCGTAAAGAGCGAGGAGTTGAGGAGGAAAAGCCCTTTCATATACGGAGTAATTTCTGTTCGTTTAAGTTTTAATATCGCCCCTTACTTTCATTTAAAAAAAACTTTGTTTTGTTTAATTTTCATTAAGATCCATTGAATTTTAGGGGTTATCTCCCTTTTTGAAAATCAGGGAAATTTTCTCCGGCACGCATCTTTTGATGGGTCACATTAAACTGAAGGAATTTCATACATTTTAAATAAGCATGAAAATTTAATTCGTTTATCGTTTTCATTATTATCAAGAATCTCTTTCTTTCAGTTTACGCTAATTATGAAGTTTTCGGCTATGTCTTATTTTATGGGGAAAATCAAAATTTTTGGCAGCAATTTTCAAATTTTCAAGGAAAAAATCGCTCAATTCTTGTTCGAGTACGGTCCTAACAATAACTCATGGTTATTGCTTACGAAGTTTACGAAATTTGTTGCAAAAATAAAAAATTATTAAACACTTTTTTATCCCGTACTATATCCAATCACCTTCCTTGCGACAGTAGGGGGCGAACCCGAGCATTCTCAGTCGAACGGCACAGTCGTATCGCTGGTTTCAGGATCCCTTGTCTGAGAAGACGCGGGTTCGAGTCCCAGTGTACCCAATTCTTGAGTTTGGGACGGGGGTTAGTGGTGTGACTCTGTAAGCTTAGCCATAATAAATAAGACTGTAATTCTTATTATTACATAGGTTTATACATTCCCGCAGAAGTAGGAATGTCTTAGGTGAAAATCTATGCAAATTCCTTACGACAGTAGGGATCGAACCCGAGCATTCTCAGTCGAACGGCAGAGTATTATCCACTATGCTGTCACAAGGTACTCGTTGGTAGGATTTATTGACAAAGTGACTTCAGTTACTACTAGCCTAGGTCGCACCACGAACTGTTTGACTTACTTGGTCCAATACAATTGTTAGGTTAAAAACCATTTAAGAGCGATTTTTCGGAGTATAAGAAATCTCTAAAGTTGCTCCTACTTAATTAAGTATGTCTTTCATATACCCACAGGATTAGTAGGACACTGAAAAGTACTTACCCAGCCAAAATTTCAAGTGAATTTTTTGGACATATACAGCGCAGGGTTTAGTTTACATGCCAAGAACATTTTTTGTTGCCAGATGTATCTACTAGACCGATTCAGGAGTAGTTAAATTGTGCCTGCAGTAAGACCAAGGGTGTATTCATGGTTAAATTAGGCTCAAGCGCACCCCGTGGGAAATTAAATACAGATATATACTTACTTCCTTGAATTAAAATGGTGGATAGGAACCTGAAAAAAGCCAATGCATGTGACTTACGGCGCTCCTAGAACACATATACAGTCACAAAACCCAACCAAATCCTTTGAGTACAGAGGCTGATTCAAAGCTAATTGCTAAACAAGGGGGCACCCGCTTTGAAGAATTTGCGCATAGAAGGTGGCACACATTAAGCTTGGCAAAAATTGTGCGAAGCGTGTTGGAAACTGCGCCAAGCGTGACGAAACTGTATGGCACATCTGGCGTTCTGATATGTGAACCAGGCGGCGGTAAGTGAGTACACTCGACATTGAAATGCTTTTATAATTAAAAACAGTTAGTCATATTGTAAATAAAAAAGTCAAAGTTAGTTATAATGGATGAATACGGATAAACTATAAATAAAGAAAATGTTACGTTAATTTAGCATATAAATAATGAACAGATGAAAAAATATCAAAACAGAGATAACAAACAGCTAGGCTCGAGGCAAAGGTTGCGTATTTTCAAATAAAATTTGTCTTGCAAAAAAATGCCAATAGTAAAGCATGCCAAATGTTAATATCAGCGATGAAGAAAGAATGAAGCAAATAAGAACGGGAATGGATGAGGGAGGTTCAACCAACTCCGATGTGGCAATACCACACTAAAACTAAATGGAATGTCAATTGAATATAATTATTCCGTAGACAAATTGAGATTCTCCCCAATATGATTCGTATACAAGATAACAAGAACCAAAAATAGTAATACTAATAATATAAGAACGAAACCAACAAAAAAACATAGCACTATGTTGCAGTGGTGTAATTTCGTCAGTATCCTGGGGGGGGAGGGCAAAGTTAGGGTAAATTTTCCAAAACCAATAAAAATTACAGTGAAAACTGAAAAATGATCCATATATTACCGTTATGAAAAGATATACTAAAGAAATTTGAGCTGTTTTACCAGGTCAGTTTTTACCACTTTGATAAGATTTTACCAGAAACTAAATGTCAACTGGGGGTGTGTGTGTCTCAAACTGAGGTATGAGGAGGTAAACTTTGGTCTGGAGGGGGAATTTTCCTCCCTGTCCCATAGCAAATTACGTCCCTACTAGGTTGCTTTCCGAGAGGGACAAGTTATAGACAAAGTAATGGACACATTTCTAGTATTTTTGTTGCTTATTCAGGAGCTAGTAGAAAGAAAACTTCCTGACCAAGACGGTATTCAGGGGGCTAAGGGCCTGGACCTTCCCTCATAATGTTTGCCCAGCTCGTAAAAACGTAACAACAATGAATATTAGCAAATGTTTGGTATATTTTCTGAAGTGGAATCCTGGATACAGGCCTGCCCCTGAGTTTCCTTTAGCCTTCACAAATTGTAATTTTTTGTTCTTACAACTATCCCTGATCCCTTAGTGTAAGATTGAGCAGGAAAATGCATGAATTTTTCTTTATAATATCAGTCAAGAACTGAGACAAATCTGTTTTCTTTGTACTCCTTTTTAATAAGTATTCTCTTTATTTGAAACATGCTTTGGTAGATGTTAGGAGCTTCAGAAGATTCTTCTTGGCAGCTAATCTTGCTTTTCAAGCTCACAAACATGCGAGGTCTCAGGGGGCTATCCTTCTGAAAAGAAACATTGCAAACTCGCTTTCATATTTGACAGAAATGTGTTATTTCTATGCTGAATAAACCTTTTAATACTTTGAAAATGACTTTATAGTTTTATCAATATCCTTTTGTATTTTCAAGCAGATTTGATTTGAAAGGATGCAATAACAGACTTTCAATTTATTCCTTAATTTTTTTTTCGGGTAAATCTTTCGTTGTTCATATTATTGGCTTACGAATAAATGAACATACCACTCGATGCCTTTTTTTAAGCTCTTTAGGAATATAATAATCGCTTCTATTGCAAATATTCTTACTGTTTCATTATGAATCATTTTTTAATGTTATATAATCCACAAACACTGATCTTCCATGATTAAGTTGGATAAATAAATTTTACAATATTATGTCGTTTTCTTCTTCCTTGACGCCAAATGTTCAATTAAAGTATGCGTTTTTGATGAAGTATAGAAAATAGAAAGCCGACGGAGGAAGTTTTAGAATATTTGAGCTATTCTATTTTAGGCCTTTTTTATGCCAGAAAACTAGAAATATTTTGGTCATTTTCAAGAGCTGAGAAAGGGCTTAAATTTGAACTTGCAATAGAAGCGATTATTATATTCCTAAAGAGCTTAAAAAAGGCATCGAATAGTATGTTCATTTATTCGTTAGCCAATAATATGAGCAACGAAAAATTTAACCTTTTTCGTGAAACTTGGAATTGAATATTAATTCATTGATTTGTTCAATAACTTGTTGAAGTACAAAATTCTTGAGGTTGCCTTTGTTTACAACAGCTTGCTATTTTAATTAGTCTACCAGACACAACCATTGTAATTTTGACAGCCAATAGCTAAGTTAATTGTTTCCTACTTTCCTGTCATTGGTCAGAATGCGATGACGTTTTAAGAAATGAACCAATTGCGAAAGAAAGGAGGCTATTTTTCTCCAGGATTTCCGAAAAGCAAACTTGGAATTATCAGTTTGAGTTATAACCTAAACAAGGGATGTTGTACGTTGGATTAAATGAAAATACCAGTGTTTTGGCATTGTGATTCTGTAAGTAGTTCATTCTATCGATAACCTTTTTTTTTCTGTGTTTTAATTAAACCACATAAATCTTCAAATTGTACACTCGGTAGAAACCTAGAATTGGGGCTACTAAGAACAAGAAGGAAATTTGTTGTGAAAACAATTCTTACTTCATAACATGCAAAAAATTGTAGTCAACATATTTTAAATGCGCCTCTATTATGCTTCGACCCCCCTCCCATCAAATTTGCAAATATATTGCCAGAATTATATATTTCCCATCTATGAGGGGGAGGGGTAGGGCTATGATCCCCCCAGAAACTTTAGCACGACTCGTAATTTCGTAACAAAACACTTATAAACAAATTTTGATGTGGCTTTTAGTGTGACTATAAACATAAGAACGAATATGAAATTAGACAGCTAAAAATGTTAGGACCTACTCTTTTTTTGTAGTTTTTGCTTCTGGAGAACTGGAATTTCAGTTTCAGCGTTGTTTCTATCTCGTGATGTGTCGTATAATTCGTTTTTTCTAGTTAAGACTGTTTTTTTTTTTACTTTATATATATTAAAGGGCTATATCTGGATGTGTGTGTACACATTCAGAAATGTGAATGTGGTTATTCAAAAAAAGCTTAAAATATGGAATGCAATGCTACTACTTTTATTAAGATGTTTCCTCCTGAGGAGCCCCTAAGGTAGAGTTGTAGCATTATTCTTAATATGTTGCTTTTCCCCTCTCCCTGAAATCAACCTGATCATATTAGAAGGGGGGCAATTGTGAAGACAATGATGGTCATGTTTGGAAATGAAATTGAATGGTATCATTTAATTTTGAACATTTGATATATGTCCTCTTAGCAACCTTAATCATAGCTTATATTTCTGGAAACGGCCGATTAACTTCTCCGATTCTTGGCATCTCTACTTCTTAGCTTGTTTTGTTCGATCGATGTAGAAAGAGTATGTATCTGATAGAACTTTCAATATAATAAACAACCAGCCTTATGATAAGTAGTGATGTCCTATCCCGAAGGCTAGTCGAATTTCAGTCTGGAGCAAAATCACTGGCGAGTGTTTGACTTTTGTAGTACGAATGACCAATGCCAAAACAGGGTATCTGTGCCATCTTTCGATTTTGAGTCAGCGAGAGCTTTTAGCGTATCTTCGCGCTAAAGTGATTGGTATATATGATGTTATTGTATATTCTATGGTTGGGTAGACTGGCAGTTCAATCTTACAGTGAATCTAATATTTGACCTGACTTTCTAAATCAAAACAAATATGTATCTGACAGATCAATCAAAAGAATCACTAGCCCGAAACTGTGTATCCGAAAGACCAACCACAAGCCTGAATTTCCACTACCTTAGATACAGTTTTTGAAAGCACCTCATCATCAGTGTTGACCATGGGCATGGTTTTTGAAAGTAGCTTTGGCTAGAAATGTCTGATTGTGACTTAGTCACAATCGCCCTTAGTACCTGAAGGAAATGAAGTAGTTGACGATTCTGATCATATTTCTTATGTTGTAAATAGTTCATCTGCACAGTACTTCCTAAAGTGTATTTTTTAAAATAGTGTATAAACACGAAAAATTTGTTTTCTCAAGAATCTGGCCAAGCTTTTGCAAAACGAACAGCTCTACAGGCATCAGCTTGAAAAACTGATCTGGAAGTAATATTCATTTACACTTTTCTTAAGGGCGGTAGGTCCAACCTTCTGGCAAATTTGTCACGGCCCTTTTGTAAAATTTTAGAAGGCGCATATTGGCAGTTTAAGAATTGGATAGCCGAGTTTTCTCGGCGTCTTTATCAAATACTATCTATCTGCATGTATATGACACATTATATTTGCAATATTTTGTGAGTGATACCTATGTATTGACATATTCTGGCAGGAAGTTTCATGGCCTTTGTATTCTGAATTTATATAACTGAAGTAATTTCAAGATAATTCTGATATTCGATTCATTTTTATTCTACTTTTTAAACTTCGCTTAGCCTTGCATTACTATTTTCGGAGCAGGATTTTTTTTTATCTTAATTTGACACAATTAAAAAAATATTGATTAGAATAATTGGTTCCAGGATCGTGAAATTTATTTCAGTTCTAGGGACTTTAAGAGGTTTTCGTAAGGTGGTTTTCAGCTGTGTCTGCATTTTCCCTATCTGATATGTTACATGTGTTTTCACGTGGATTTCTACTGAGAAACGTCGATATATGGTTCCTATTTTTTTTTTCGCAAGCATTATCATATTAGCATTTATCTTATTACTAAATTATTATTATTGGCGTGCACATCTGATATGAAATATCTCAGTAAAATTCCAGTGTTTGTTTCTAAAGTTGCGCGCTTTTCAGTCGGATTGATTTTTGAAGCAATAGAAGCTTGTAGTTCAAAAAATTTTACCACGTGCCTAGATATTTACATTAACCTACTCTTAGTTTGGCCTGCGTGTTTTTATTGTCGAACCCATACTTCGTGGTTGGAATTTTCAAGTTTCTTTAATTATTCTCAAAAACAGTTTGCCGAGTTGTTTCTAAGGGAGGATTAGCAAGACAAGTAGATCAACGGAGGCCAAGATGTAATTGAACGTAAGAACCAGCAGGTTCTTCTTTTAAGAATAGTTTCGGAAATGGTTTTTGGAGATTATTTCAGAACATGGAAATTTCACGTGCGACCTGCAGACGTGACAGTGTCATTAGGCAAAATCAGCAGAGCGTAGATCGTAAGATTAATATTAAAAAATGATCGTAATATTTTGTAAAGGTCCTGGAGTACTTATCTGTTAGCCAGTTTAATAAATATTTTGAAATATAGTTACAATGTAGTTTTCCTCTGACCCGAAACCAATTGTCTCCAATACAAACAGCAATAAGTCTGCTATTGTCTTATAGACATTATTGTCTTATAGAATTTGGATTTTATAGATCAAAATTCTCGAATGTGTACTGGCTAATAGATAAGTACAGGCCCGGGTTCACGCCTACCTGTGATAATATCATTCACTAAAAAAACTTTAGTAATCAAGTCCGTGGGAGAAGGAGAAACATTCAGCAAGTTTGAATCAGTAAAAATATCTTAAAAAGTCAAAAAATAAATAATCAAACCATAAAAGGTAAAAAGAAGTACATGCGTTCACTTGCACGAATTCAAAATGTTCTATCAAGAAAAATCAAACGAGACCAAAAAGAATAAACAAAAATCTATTTTGAGTAGAATGATAGTGTTCTTGCGTGATCTTTTCCTGCAATTGAAAAGGTATTATCGGCAGTATTAAACAAGGTTCACGCAATTGTCGGTAATTAGGAGGAAGTAGGGCTGTGGGAAAGATTGTGTCGTTTTATCACGCTTTTGGGTGAAATTTTGCAAGCAAAAGGTGCAAATTTGCACCTTTGTGAGTGGGCCTCAAGATTCAAAGATGAAACACTATTTGCTATGTTGTTTTAACGTGTTTGAGCCTGTTTCCATATTAAATAAAAAAAAACAAGTTTTCTTCAACTGAAAGTCCTTACTTTAAAAATTAAATTTAAGCAACATTAAAAATTAGAACGAATAGAAATTATTCCGTATATGAAGGGTGCTTCCCGCTTCTCAACCCCTCGCTCTTTATGCTCAAGTATTTTAGTACTTAAGAAAGGTTATTAGTCCGAGTAAACGGCCCTTTTCTCTCAGGAGTTTTTCTCAAAGGATTGGACCAAAAAGTAAACCTTCAGCTTAGAGAGCATGGGATTGAGTAGGAGGAAGCCCTCCTCATTTACGGAATAATTTTTGCTAGTTTAAATTTTGATGTTGGTCCTTACTTTTGTTTGAAAAAATTATTTAATTTCCGATTATTTCTCAAATGTTACTAGAAATCCCTGCCCACCTGTATGGAAATTTACCCCCTCCCCCTACGCCCCCAGGGGAAAGTTTTTTCGTGGAAAATTCCTCCTTCGAGATTCTCTCCCGTGGAGAATCCTCTAGACAATTCTAACCCCGCTGAAAATTTCCCCGGACAGTTCCTTCGAAACATATCAACGTGTAAAATTGAGTTGCAAAAGAGAAATTAGCCAAAATAAAGAGAATTTCTAATAGGGTTTCCTTAAAATTTTTCAGGCAAAAACACAATATTCTAAATTTTGCAGATGGGAGCTTGAAATTTCCACAATAGAGTTTTCTGATACTCTGAACCGGATGGTGCAATTTTCATTAAGATTCTTTGACTTTTTGGGGTGTTTCCCCTCTTTTTAGAAAATCCCGTAAATATTTTCAGGCTCCTAGCTTTTGATGGGTGACATTAAACTTGATGGTTTTTATGGCACTTGGTATTAACCAAGTGACATATAGCAATCGCAAATTCTGTCGGTCTGTCGGTCCCGGTTTTGCTACTTTAGGCACTTCCAGGTAAGTTAGGACGATGAAATTTGGCAGGCGTATCAGGGATTGGACCAGATGAAATTGGAAATAGTTGTTTTCCCGATTTGACCATCTGGGAGGGGGGGAGTGGGACCCGGCTATTTCGGAAAGAAAAAATGAAGTATTTTTAACTTACGAACGAGTGATGGGATCTTAATGAAATTTGATGTTTGGAAGAATATTGTGTCTCACAGATCTTATTTTAAATCCCGACCAGATCTGGTGACATTGGGGGAGTTGGAGGGGGAACCTAAAATCTTGGAAAATGCTTAGAGTGGAGGGATCGGGATGAAACTTGGTGGTAAAAATAAGCAGAAGTCCTAGATACGTGTTTGACATAACCAGAACGGATCTGCTCTGTTTGGGGGAGTGGGGGGGAGGGTTAATTCTGAAAAATTAGAAAAAATGAGGTATTTTTAACTGACGAAGAAGTGATCAGATCTGAATGAAATTTGATGTTTGGAAGGATATCGTGTCTCAGAGCTGTTATTTTAAATCTCGAATGGATCTGGTGACATTTGGGGGAGTTAGGGGGAACCTAAAATCTTGCAAAACGCTTAGATTGGAGGGATTGGGACGAAACTTGGTGGGAAAGATAAGCACAAGTCCTAGATACGTGATTGACATAACTGAAACAGATCAGCTCTCTTTGGGGTAGTTTGGGGGAGGGGGGGTTAATCCTCAAAAATTAGAAAAAATGAGGCATTTTTAACTGACAGACGGGTGAATTTGATATTTAGAAGGATATCGTGTCTCAGAGCTATTATTTTAAACCACGACAAGATCCGGTGATATCGAGGGGAGGTGATATCGGGAGTTGGGGGGACTTTAAATCTCGGAAAACGCTTAGAGTGGAGGGATCGGGATGAAACTTGGTGGCAAAAATAAGCAGAAGTCCTAGATACGTCATTGACATAAGTGGAACGAATCTACTCTATTTGTGGAGTTGGAGGGGGGGGGGGGGGTTTAATTCTGAAAATTATAAAAAATTATGTATTTTTAGCTTACGAAGGAGTGATCGAATCTTAATGAAACTTCATATTTAGAGGGACATCATTACCCAGATCTCCTATTTTAAATCTCTACCGGATCTAGCATCATTGGAGGGGCAGTTGGGGGGGGGGGAAATCTTGGAAATTACTTAAAGTGGAGAAATCAGGAAGAAACTGGGCTGGAAGAATGAAAGCAAGTCCAAGACAAGTGACTGACATAACTGGACCGGATCCGCTCTCTTTGGTGGAGTTGAGGAAGGGGGAATAATTCGGAAAAATTAGAAAAAATGAGGTATTTGTAACTTACGAACGGGCGATCAGATCTTAATGAAATTTGATATTTAGAAGGATCTTGTGCTTTACAGCTCTTATTTTAAATTCTGACCAGATCCTGTGTCATTGGGGGTAGTTGGAGGGGAAACCGAAATTCTTGGAAAACGTGAAAATTGGGGTGCCTTTATCTTACGAATAGGTGATCTGCCCTAATGAAACTTGATGTAAAGAAGGATCTTATGTCTCAGGTGCTACATTTTCGACTCGAATCAGATCCGGGGACATTTAGGTTGGAGGGGGGAAACAGAAATCTTGGAAAATGCTTAGAGTGGAGAGATCAGGATGAAATTTGATGGGAAGAATAAGCACAAGTTCTAGATATTGATTGACGTAATTGGAATGGATCCATTCTCTTTGGAGGGCCAGGGCGGTCTTAATTTGGAAAAATAAGAGAAATTAAGGTATTTTTAACTTAAGAACGAGTTACCGGATCTTAATGAAATTTGATATTTAGAAGGAACTCATGTCTCAGAGCTCTTATTTCAAATCCCGAACCTATCTGTTGACATTGAGGGGAGTTTGAGGAGGAAATCGGAAATCTTGGAAAACGCTTAGATTGGAGGAATCGGGATGAAACTTGGTGGGTAGAATAAGCAAATATTGTAGATACGTGATTGACGTAACCGTACTGGATTCGTTCTCTTTGGGGTAGTTAGGGGATGGGGTTCAGTGCTTTGGCGAGTTTGGTGCTTCTGAACGTGCTAAGACGATGAAAATTGGTAGGCGTGTCAGGGAGCTGTACAAATTGACTTGATAAAGTCGTTTTCCCCGATTTGACCATCTGGGGGGCTGAAGGGAGAGGAAAAATTAGAAAAAATGAAGTATTTATAGCTTACGAGAGGGTGATCGGATCTTAATGAATTTTTATATTTAGAAGGACATCGTGACTCAGAGCTCTTATTTTAAATCTCGACCGACATTAAGCCTCTGATTTTCCTTTTAAATCAATCTATTGATTCTTATAATTTTGCTAGAGCTCATACCATATGAGCTCTTGGCTCTTCCAGCCTCGTGACAGGTGCCATATAAGCTCTTAGCTCTTGTTATATATCTGGAATCAGGATATAAAGTGTATTCTTTTGAAATATGTGTTGTTATAAAAATTTTGTCTCTTACAGTTTCGGTTACTATTGGGCCAATTTGCTCCTTACTTACAGTTCATTACCAATAACAATTATATTGTCTATTTGCATTTTATATGTTTATTTTAGCCTGTCGAGAGCGTGAAATAATATTTTGGTAACAAACTTGAGAGATATAGTTCATATAACAAAATACCTTTCTTAATATTTCGATTAGAAGTCTTTGGAAAATTATGAGCTTAAGAGGAGGGCTGATTGCCCTTTTGCACTTAATGTCCTCAGTGTCATTGTTTACAGTAACCATAGGAATAGCATTGAGAGTATACACACATAGTGTCTTCTGGCTAGTTCAAAATCCGCCACAACTTACCTTGAAATTTAATAATGTAAACCGTTCTTGGTATATTGCTTTGTCACCCTCTTGACAATCTACATAATAATAGTTTGTTTTAATTTAGTTTAGCATTCGCCTAAATATTCCCGAGAAGCTATACCTTAATACTCTTAGCTTGTGTATTAGCAATAGTTGTGGTTACATTAGTAGCATTGGTATGCCCATAGCACCTTTTTTTCACGTCCCATTTAACACATGATGAAAGTTTCAACTTAATACCATCAACCGTTTCTGTACCATTGCTGACACGTCCTCTTGACAACTTATGTGGGCATCATGTGTTTCAATTTTGTTCAAAACAGTTCTATTGTCCAAAATTGTTGCCTTAATACCCTTAGCTTCAGCGGCAGTAGTAGTAGCACCAGTAGTTATAGTAGTAGCAATAGTAGTAGTGGTCGCAGTAGTATTTTGCTTAGTCGTAGTCTAGCTTTAGTCCCTCTAGATAGTCTGAAAGTTTTACCTTCATACTCTTAGGTGTAGTTGCTATAGTAGTCACATCAGTAGTATTAGTACTTAGTACAATTAGCCATTGCTGGGATATTGTCTATGTCCTTTTGATAACTTGTATATTCGTATACTTCTTGAAATTTTCATCTTAATGATCTTAACCTTACAAGTAGTTGCAATAGAAGTAGTACTTAAAAGCAGTAGTAATAGTAGTAGCAGAACTAGTAAATGTAGCAGTAGAAGCAGTATTAGCAGTATTAGCAGTATTAGTGGTAATGCATATATTGCCCTTTCGTCAATTGATCTTCCCCTTTAAGTATTCTCTGAGAATTCAAACTTCATATAAACTTCATAGTTCAAACTGAATTCGTAAGATACACTATTTTAAAAATCTAAATGCAAATACTGTGTTTTTTTAGTTCGAATTTGCCATCAATATTGTCTAAACTTTTACCTTCCTAGACATAGCCTTAATAGTACTAGTATCACAGTAGTTGCGGCGGTAATAGGAGAAGTAGCAACTGTATTAATAGCGATAGTAGCATGTACATCTTGCCTTTTTGGTCAGTTGAACATCTCTACAATGACGCCCCTGAATTTCACCTTGACACGGTAAGCTGTTCCAAAAAATTGCTGATATACGCTTATGACCCGCTTTTGACGCCCTTTTCACCTTAAAACTCTAAGCCTTACAAGCTGTTGCAGTTGGAGCATTAGTTGGAATTGTTTAGTAGCATTATTAGATTTAGTAATAGTAGCAGCGGTGATAGTGTTAGTAGTGACATGCATATATCAACTTTTTGTAAATTGACCTTCCCCTTTAAGTATTCTCTGAAGGTTCTAACTTAATACCCAAATCCATTCTTGAGGTACGTCCTTTTGGCAATCTGCATGCTCGTAGTATATTTTGGTTTAGTAAAAATTTCCCCTCATAATTCTGTCAAATTTTCACCTTCATACGCGTAGCCTTAATTGTACTATTATTATAGTACTAGTGGTAGTAGTAGGAATAGTAGTAGCAGTAATAGTGTATTCTTGCTAGACGTAGTAACAGCAGTAGCAGCAGTATTAAAAAGTTGTAGTAGTAGGTACATTTTGTCTTTTGGTCAGCTGAACATCCCACTCATGGTGCCCCTGGAGTTTCCTACTGGTACGATAAGTCATTCTAAAATATTGCTGATACGCCCGTATCAGCAATCTATATGTACATAGTATGTTTTAATTTAGTTCAACTTTTGGCTCAACGTTTCCTCTGATGTGCATTTTAATATCCTCAGCCTTAGTAGTACTCGCTACAGAAATAGTAGTTTTAGTGATAGTAGTGGTAGTAGTAGTAGTAGAAGTTGTGCTAGCAGCAGAAGCAGTGGTAGTTGTAGTCGTTGTAGCGTGCAAAGATTGAATGATGGTCGTCGGGGGGGAGTCTGGTTGCTCTCAAGTCACTTTATTCTTAAAAAAGGCACTACAACTTACAATTTCAAATAAAATGATCCCCGTCTAAAGTGTATACGTCCACGAATTCCATAAAACCTTACATGCTCCCAGTGCATAACTTACAGCCCTTGTTCCAGGGCTCTGGAGGGTTGCGTCAACCCTGGAGGCAGTGTTATGTTCTTTGAACTATTTTAAACAAAATGGATATCTCACAATTCCAATGAGATGCTTTTGGTGAAAAAAAAAGGTAGTCGGGGTGTGTTGTCATCATCAAAGACATAATTTCGGGATCCTTTAACTACTGTGAACAAAATTGCTATTCCAAAATTTTGATTTGATATTTTTGGGGAAATGATGGGCGTGAGACATGAGGTGGCTGCTCTCAAATCATTTTTGACTCTTCAAAAGGGTACTATAGCTTCTAATTTCAAATCAAATGAGCCACATCAGAAGTATATATGACCACCCATTCATAAAAACCTTATATGACCTCAGGGCATAACTTAAAAAACCTTGCCCCGGGGCTCTGAGGGGATGGGGGCCCACCCTCAAGGTATTCTTACTTGTTCTTTGGACTATTTTGGACAAAGTGGCTATCTCATAGTCAAACAGTTCGTGGTAACGAACTGTAGTAAGGAGCGACCCGGCTTAATAGTAACCAAAACTCTAAAAAAATGAATTTTGATATCAATAGCTACATCAAAAGAATCGCATTTTAATGCTGATTTCAAATATATAAGTTTCATCAAGTTTAGTCTTACCCATCAAAAGTTACGAGCCTGAGAAAATTTGCCTCATTTAGGAAAATAGGGGGAAACACCCCCTAAAAGTTGTAGGATCTTAACGAAAATGACACCATCAGATTCAGCGTATCAGAGAACCCTACTGTAGAAGTTTCAAGCTCCTATCTACAAAAATGTGGAATTTTGTATTTTTTGCCAGAAGACAAATCATGGGTGCGTGTTTATTTGTTTGTTTGTTTTTTTTTTTTGTTTTTTTTTTCCTTAGGGGTCATCGTTTCGACCAGTTGGTCCTAGAATGTTGCAAGAGGGTTCATTCTAACGGGAATGAAAAGTTCTAGAGCCCTTTTTAAGTGACCAAAAAATTGGAGGGCATTTAGGCCCCCTCCCACGCTCTTTTTTTCCCAAAGTCAACGGATCAAAATTTTGAGATAGCCATTTTGTTCGGCATAGTCGAAAACCATAATAACTATGTCTTTGGGGATGACTTACTCCCCCAAAATCCCTGGGGGAGGGGCTGCAAGTTACAAACTTTGACCAGTGTTTACATATAATAATGGTTACTGGGAAGTGTACAGACGTTTTCAGGGGGATTTTATTTTGTCTGGGGGTTGGACTGAGGAGAGGGGGCTATGTTGGAGGATCTTTCCTTGGTGGAATCTGTCATGGGGGAAGAAAAATTCAATGACAAGGGCGCAGGATTCTCTAGCACTACTATAAGAAAACAATGAAAAATAAACATGAAAAGTTTTTTCAAATGAAAGGAAGAAGTAGCATTGAAACTTAAAACGAACAGAGATTATAACGCATATGAGGGGTTTTAAAAATACTTTAGCATAAAGAGCGAGGTATTTAGGAGGAGATAAATACCTTGCTCTTTATGCTAAAGTATTTTTAGTAATTTCAACTATTTATTCTACGGCCTTTCTGATTCAGGGGTCATTCTTAAAGAATTGGGACAAAACTTGCGATTTAGTGTAAAGAGCGAGGTATTAACGAGGGTACAAACCCCCTCGTATATATAATAAAAATATAAGATTATGAAAGTTTGTTACGTAAGTTAATTCTTAAGTTACGTATATTTTTTACTAATAAAAACGTTCGTTAAAAATTAAAAGTTCTAGCTGCCTTTTTAAGTAACCGAAAAATTGGAGGGCAACTAGGCCTCCTTCTCCACCCATTAGTTCTCAAAATCGTCTGATCAAATCTAAGAGAAACCCATTTAGCCAAAAAAAGAATTAATATACAAATTTCATTTTAATAATTTATGTGCGGAGAGCCAAAACCAAACATGCATTAATTCAAAAACGTTCAGAAATTAAATAAAAAAAAACTAATTTTTTTAGCTGAAAGTAAGGAGCGACATTAAAACTTAAAACGAACAGAAATTACTCCGTATATGAAATGAGTTGTCCCCTCCGCAATCCCTCGCTCTTTACGCTAAAGTTTGACTCTTTGCCACAATTCTACTTTTTAAAACAATTAAAAGCTTTAGCGTAAAGAGCGAGGGATTGCGGAGGGGACAACTCATTTCATATACGGAGTAATTTCTGTTCATTTTAAGTTTTAATGTCGCTCCTTGCTTTCAGCTAAAAAAAATAGTTTTTTTATTTAATTTCAATCAGATACGTTTGGTGAAAAAAGGAGGGGTAGTCGGGGGAGGGGCTAGCTGGCCCCCATCAATTTTGACACTTAAAAGGGAACTTTAACCTCCAATTTTCAACCAAATGAGCCTCCTCTCAAGCTTATATAACCATCCCTTCCACAAAAACCTTAAACGGCATAACTTACAACCCTTGCCCCTTGGCTTTGTGGGTTTGTTTTAACTCCAAAGGCTTTGTTATATGATCTTTGGACTATTTTGAATAAAAGAGTCATCTCAAAATTTCTTTTTGATGAATTTCGGGAAAATACGACTTGTGTGTGTGTGTGTGTATTGGGGGGTTGCTGCCCTCTGATCACTTTGAATCTTAAAAAGAACACTAGAACTTCTGATTACCAATACAATGAGTCCCTTCCGAAGTTTATACTACCACCCTTTCTGAAAAAATCTAGTATGCCCCCAGGACATAACTTACAACCCTTACCCAGAGGACTGTGGGAGGGACGTCATCCTCACAGACAGAATTTCCAGACTTTTCAATTACGCTGAACAAAATGGTTATCTCAAAAATGTGATTTGATTTGTTTGGGTAAATGATGGACGTTTCTGGTTGCCCTCCAATCACTTTTGACTATTTAAAAGAGCACGGGAACTCTCAATTTCCAATCGAATGAGCTCTTTTGAAGTCTCTACGACAAATTCTTCAATACGAAGTGCCCTGGTCTAAAATAATCAAACCCAAAAAAAACAGAAAAATAATAAAACACAGAAAAATAATAAAACGAAAAATAAATAATACACTATGCCAATATCGTTCTTTACTTAGGCGGCCTGAGTGCGCTGCCTATCATATCATATGCTTTGTGTTGACAGTCAATCAACATGCCAACACGTTTTTCGACTATTTTCGGTTCTTCAGTAATTGAAATTAATATAGGTAGCTCGGTATCTTCACTTTAAACGATTTTGGAATTATATACCTATTTATAACAATGTTTTAATTGTCATGCCACTTGGTGCATTTTTTTTTCAGATAAGTAGGATGTCTTTTAAGCCCTTGCTACTGTGTGACTTGAACGAATACCTTCTATGCAAACTTTGCTTTGGTTATTTGATTGATGCTACTGCAATAACTGAATGCTTGCATTCTTGTAAGTATAAACATTATTATTTACTGTTTTGTGTATCAACGCTACTATTATTTCAAAACTAGCGACTCTCGCTGTAGTCTCTGCAAAGGGGGTTGAGGGCAGGGCTATCCGGCTAAGCCTTTTCTACTTTTTTCTTATTCATTTTTCCTAGGAAATACGTGTATACCAAACTACCGTTTTTTATCTTTTGCATTTCTTGTACTACCAGGCTTATTTCTAACTTTTCTGATATTTCTTGTTTTTATAACCTTATTGGCATGATCAGTAAGAGAAGCAATTACTAAATGGAGGAGGTATCAGCATACCTCCTCCGTTATTGTGTCATGGTCTTATAGTTATTAATACTGTAATTCAAGAAGTGAATTTATTTATTTTCGAGTCAAAATTGAAGACCTGAGTCTATAGAAGTCTGCTGGAATTAAATCTCTTCTACCTTAATTTTATTTCAGCCCTTCATATTTAAAATGAACAATTTCACATTTTGCAGTATTTAGAGGTTCAATCAAAGCCATTGACTGATGTTTAGCTATATTACTTCACAAATGATTTCCTTGGAAATAGGAATGAATACAAAAAGAAGACAATGTGACCAATGAATATTAAGTTCAATAGTTGTTTTAAAGCTACATTTGACGACGGCCACAATGAAATATAATTAGTTTATTACTCAATCAATTAAGCTAACACAAAGACCCCTGCTGTTGCTAATGTGGAGCTGAAGCTTGTCTCGTGATTACTCCCTTTAGTCTGGTCAATGCAAGTTTAAAGAAGAAAGTTACTTAAGATGAAACTAAAGACCTTGGGCAATGCTTAAAATAAACAGAAATTGCTTTTTAGAAAGTGCCTAGTGCTTCCCTGAAAACATTTATGAAAAGTATACTGTTTTTGGTTTGTAAATTTTGTGTTTTTGCTAAACTTTGTGATGTCATTGTTGAAGTATCGATCTGAAAAAGTTAAACTTTAGTGCAGAAAGTGGGAGATATTAGCCCCTTGTTCCTTATCCCAAATAGCCTGTGAATAGATATGCGCTACTGTTTATAGATGCATGTGTTGTCAAATGGATCAACTCCATGCTACGGGACGAAGTGCCACTGCACGGCGGATGTAGGGTTGCCGACGTCTAAAAGGAGTGCAAATCAAGTCAAAAAAATAGTACAAACTGTTAAAAAAGAGTGCAAGTCAAAATATTTGTTCGCACGCGGCAACCGGCGTGCGCGCAGTCGCTTCCAATGTTCTAACCATTCTTACTCCATTTGCAAACAATTATCAGTTATCCTCCTATCAATAAACATAATACCTTTAAATTTTTCAAATGTATTTAAAATTAAATATTAAAATTTAAATTAAATTAAATTTAAAAATTAAAATTAAATAGGAGGACTCCCCGCTTAAATCAACCTCTATATAATGGGTTAACAAATGATTATCATTCTTCTTATTAGCTTAAAAAGTATTGTTCTGCTTAAAATTTGCTGGTGCTTGTTTTCCTTTTGTTCCTCCTTTTTAGTCTCCTTTTGTTCAAATGTTTTTAAAGGAATATGAGGTCCAAGTAACAAGTCAGGAACTATAGCTAACTTCACTGTAGTCAAGTTAAAAAAAAAAAATATGGGGAAAACATTCTTAGCCACACAAAATATTCTTTTTCTTCCTCTACAAGATTTTCTCGTATTTTCTTTTCTTGTAAATTTATGTCCAATTCTTATATGAAATGAGTAGCTTTCCGGGACATTCCCAGAAAGTGGATAACTGCTTGTTCGGCGAGTTTACTGCTTTTTCTTAGTACTTTAAGTTAGAGAACATTAATGAATATAAATAAATGCGAATGAGACAAGAATTGTGCAAAAAGGGTATTTTTAGTCATGTGAATCAAAGAGAAAATGTCTTTCTGGGTTGTTTATCCCAGCAACACGGAAGTGCAAATTTAAATTGTCTACTATAGAAAAACCACATTAAACCACAAAAGAACACAAACAGCAAGTAATCATAGGAAAAATAGCAAAATCTTGTGATTTTAAAAGAAGGAGGGCGGACATTAATGTATCATGCTCCCACACTCTGTACATGACTGCATATAATTATCAGTAATGAAGTTTCTTTAAGGAAGCAGAAACAAAACGGATTTATCATCCTTACAAACTGCGCACAAAATTACGTTTATGCTCTAACTCATATAGATAGGCCTGAATCGATAGTTAAATTATCACTCAAACTACTTACAAAATATTTAAGGAATGGAATATCTTAATTTCTTGTAAGCATAGTGTTTACATAATAAATTGCAGAATCATAAGTTCCATAACACTTTATAGAACAATAAAGGCTAAAATACAAATGAGACAAATGAACAGTATGCAAGTCTAAACAAGAGGCAACTTGAAATAATATCGTATTTGTTCACGATATCTTCCTTGTAATATAAGGATTATTTTCTACACTAGAAACATCAAGGAGTAAATTCATCCTGTAGAGTAGTAAGAAGGCCATTCTCACGTTCAATATAGTGTTACTGCTACCAATTTCCATCGCTCAAACAATTGGAAAGCATGGGCTTTAAAAGAAAATGGCTATCAGTGACATAAATCAAATTCAATATGCAAGAAGTCAGTGGATCCAATCCTTTTTTAATCTGAAGCCCAGACAATCATATTCTCTTGATTCTTTGCTGGGTGGTAAGATAAGATTTTATTTCAGAAAAAATGTCTGTCTATCGCAGAGATGGGCCGTTCGTGCTTTAAAAAGGTGCATAGACCTATTGTGTTTGCAGAATAGACTTTGACAAGGTTTGTTTTGGTTGCTGCTTCTCCATTGCGTTACTGCCTGTTGTATACTCACTTTTCTGTTTCCAAGAAGAACTGTTGTGCCCAACAGCTTTTGTCTTCCTTCTATAAGGCTGTTGAATTACCATGTTTTCACTTGTTATTTTAGACTTTGATCTACTTCTTCGTAAATGTTTGGAAATACCGGGAAGAAGACTGAGGGACGGCACAGACAGAGATGAAAGATGTTATGCCGGCTAGCTGTTCTGTCTCTTGCACTTAAATAATTTAATTTCAAATATTTCATTTGCTAATACTTTTTCTATGATCATTTCTTAAAAGACTGCAAAAAAAAGTGCAAAGAGTAAATTATTGGCAAAATGAGTGCAAATCCGGTCCGTGGTGTTAATGAGTGCAATGAAAAAAAAGAGTGTATTCCCCACGAAAAGTGTGCAAATTGGCAACCCTGGGTGTATGTCCTCTCCAACTGGAAAAGAATGATCTTAAGCGGTATTTTTAAACCAATTGACTCTTTTAAAGTTTTCGCTCAATGGCGTTGCAATTTGGGCCATTATTGCTGTTTCAAGATTCAAAAATTGATACTTTATTGTGTCGTGGTCTTATATTTTTTACTTAACACATTATAATTTCGACTAAAACGTTGGATCTGAAAACTTAAAGTGAGCTCCTTCCCGATATTCTACAACTACTGGTACGAAATGACATCCTATACTGATGAAAAAAAAAAAAAAGAAAAGAAAAAAAAAACAGACAGTAAACACATTTTTGGAATTAGCACAAAAAGTATTTTCTTTTCGTGGATACTTATATTGTTTTAAACTTTGTTCGTCGTTTCAATAAGGCCTACTATTTACTAGGGTTTGCTCTTTACTTATCGTGTAGTACTCTGAAGAAATAAAGGAACCGCTCTATCAAGTTAACTTAAACATAATTAACTATAAAACTATATCATTTAATTTTGCTAGATTTAATTGTTTTAATACCAGAGGACCACGTTTCGTTCGATGAAGTTAATTTCACCCATAACAACGGTGTCAGGCGTCTCCCTTGCCTTCTGTTGGACCCCCACCGCAAAAATTCCCCTCCTACAGAAACACAATTCCCTATGCCCTGATTCATGCAAGAAAAACATTTTGGTGTAATTTTCTATATGTAGTTGCATTTACATTCATTCTATTTTTTGCCTATTCAGTTCGTAAATTGGTGCCCCGAACTACGCAAAGGAAAAACATGTTAACTACTAAAAATCTAGCCCGAAATATTAATACTTTTTGATGTTTATCTTGCTAAAAATCCATTTCAAAGTTCAGTTAACTTGTTTTATTTCCCTAAGTTAATACAATGCAAAATTAATTCAAGCCAGAGCTTTAATAGTAGTAATTGCATAATTGATAGTCACCCGACCTTGCTCTTATGTCAATCTTTCTTTTGATACTTTTATCCCGACCTGGCCAGAATCCTTCCGGCCAGAAAATGTTAGTGTACCAATTTTCAGATAAAAACTGTCCATTCGTTTTCGAGAAATAATATTTACTCGAATACATGCACAATTATTGCTCGTTCAAAGATACAAGATGTTTTTATAGGCAGGCAACATGTAAAGGATGATGTCAGTTGGTATGGTATATAATGCAAGCGTGTGATGTGAAATAATGTCAAGACTCTTCAATAACCTACTCATATGACCTTTGACTTATGAGAGATGGTGGGGAGTAGTGTATGCATGTGAAAAAATATTTATACGGAATGTTATAGGTACCATAAAAATCGATCAAATAAATAATTTCAATTGTCTTTTTTTTAGTTATGATGATGGATTTATATACGACATAAACAGTGGTATAGCCAGTAAGGTATTTTTTTTGTAAAATTAGAATAATATACTTTAACCACGAAAATATCAGTGGTTATGTATGGTTCTGAATTGTGGGCACTTCAAAAGGCTGAGAAAGATTTATTACATGTTTTCCAACTTGCCCAAGGTTGTCTGAGATATAATCTCTTGACTGAACATAGATCAAGCAAAAAGCTGTATGAAAAATGTGGTCCAATTCATTTTTCTATGGCTATAATGAGGGTCATATCCAGGATGCTTTTCGAGGGGGAGAGAGGGTCAAAAGTATTTTTTCTTGGGGGGGGGGAGTGCAAATGTAAATTTGTAAAACGTATAAAAAATTGTTTATATTCATTTTTGTTCCGTGTTTACGAGTCAGACAACCATTTTAGGAGGTTCATACATCGTACCCCCCCTGGATACGGCCTTGGCAGTATCCTTTTATATAAAAGGATACTATATCCTTTTCATATAAGAAAATTTCAGATGGCTTGGCCCTTTTTTTACGGGTAAAAGATAATTTATTGCTAAATATTGTATTTTTGGCCATCCATTCCGGGTGAAACGAAAAGCAGATCTTCCCCAGATGGGGTATTGAGAACTCATAAGAAAGTGAAACAAAAAGGAAATTGAAACTATACGGAATGGTGCAAAGAGTGAAAATTTTTGTACAGTGAAACGGAAGAGGAGCTTTTGAAGCTGTTAGTTGCAGAAATAGTAGTATATTTCCGCTTTTTTCAAATTGAGCTCTTTGTGCAGGCTCGATGTGAAAATTTATCTATAATATTTCCATATCTTAAGATTGAACGTTTATGAAGGTTGCAAGGCTATGAAACAAAGATATATCTATCTTGCTGATAAAAACATATTTATTGCAGCGAAGATGAACTGATGTTGAAGATCAAGTGACGACAAAATGTACGATTTTATTGCAGTTAGTTTTAATTTCTTTATAATTCGCCTATTGTGCGTTATTTTATAAACTTAAAAGGTGCCCCATAATTTTCGGATGAAGAAGAAATGATGCTTTCCTATTTCCTTTCTATAGGTCCCAACTTTAAATAAAATACATAAAAATAGTAACTCTTATAAAATACTGTCTGGGTTTTTTAAAGTTAAAAATATATGGAGGTAAAAACCTGAAAACATTTGAAAAAAAAATAGATAAATAAAAGCATTTATTTAGATAAAGCAAGTTCGACTTATCAAATATCCGTCTTTCATCTGCTATTAAGTTTTCACTGGAGCGTATTTTGACAATTATTTTTGGGCAAAATATGCTTAATATTATGTAGAACCTCCAAATACTTAACATTTTAGAGGCGTCTTCGGACGAAATTTATGAAATTGCGTGACCATTTTTACATCTTTCTAAGTTGACAAAACTTGGTGTAAATAAAGAATACACCTTGTTAATGGAGAATCAAAGCGCATCATTTTTGAGAGGGTGCCCACTTTCAGAAATGACTTTCGTAGTGGAAACTGCCAAGCGTGGCTGAACTTTGCAGCACACCTGGCGTTCTGAGAAGTATGCTGGTTGGCTGCAAGTGGGCGTTCCCTTGATCATTTTGATACGATCAGGAATACCATCTGACTGTTTTTGCATACTGTTCAGTTTACATGCCTCCCCCAGGGTGTGGTACAACATAAAAAAGAGCGAATGCACTATTAGTTCAAGTTTATTTCATGCTTTTCGTTTCTTTGGTTTTAGTCTGCAAATCCTGCATCGTAAAACATCTGAAAGGAAGTAATTTTTGCCCTGCTTGTGACGTTCAGGTGCATAAAACCAAACCACTAATGCACATCAGGTAAGCTAGTCTCTTCTAAGAGATTTATATTCTCTATTTATAATTTCTGAATTTTGCTCTTATTATATTGCCTTTTAATTTTTTGGTAAAATTCTAGTTAATTGACTTCTTGCTATCTCAGAAACGGTTTAGGTTAGGAAAATGAGACTTTGAGGGATGAATCTACAGACTAGAGCATGTCCTGGGAAGGTATTTTGAAGCAACTACCTCCACTCCTTCTCCCTCTAGAGGGTCCTGACCTTTGATGACCTTTAAAAATATGTGTGTTACAACAAGTGAGACCTTGCAAAATAGATCTTCTGCTTAATTGAAGTACAACAAAATTGTTTTCAGCTTCATGACTTTGCTCAATTCCATTTTATAAGGTTTTAAAGATATGCAAATACATTTCCTAAATTTGTGAAAAAGAAACATTGATATGGTTCAAAATTCTACTCAAGTAACAGGAATTGCATTTTCAGAACTAAAGGCATAGAAAAAGCAACTAGTAACTGAAAATTAAGGTAAAATGTTGTTTTGTCAAAATTTCAATACGTATAGACCTGTCATGTCGGCAAATTCCAGGGCCCCCCAGAGGGAGAAGGAGTGGAGGTGGGTACTTTAAAATACCTTCCCGGGACATACATTGGCCTGTGGATGCATCCCTGAAAGTTTCATTTTCCTAACATAACCCCTTTCTGAGATAGCAAGAAGTCAATTAACTAGAATTTTACCAATTTTTTTTCTTATCAGGCTAAAAATGAGTCGCCAGCAAGCTTCTGAGTTGAGCGTAATAATGAAACTCAAGTTTATTCATTCAAGCTTCATTTTGCAGTGTTTACTATGTTTAAGTTGTCTTGGTTTTAAGTTTCAGTTGTCTGTATTTTTGTGTGTTTGATGGCTCTTCTGAGCTTCCTGTATTGATTGAACAATCTGATTGTACAAAGTGATTGAAAAAAAGTACCATCTGATAAACGTAGGTCAGCTAGTCAAATTCAAACAACAAAATTCAAACAACAACTGCAACAATTTCAAAAAAAACAAACAAGAAACAGTTACTCTATTTCAAATGGAAAATTAAACAATGGTTGCATTTCTTCTTGGCTATGGACCTCCTTATCTCTAGGGAACTGTGCTTAAAAAGGTGTTGTCGTTGTGTTTTATAATCTCAGTGTCCTCGCGCATCGGCCTTTAAATCCCCAAGTGAAAACGCCTTGTAAGCATTTCAAGTCACGCTAAAACCCAGAGAGGGATCTAAACCTGTCAGTACCTGGGTTGAGAATGACATTAGGTGCCCTCGGTCACCAAAAAGATGTGCGCGTAACTATACCCTCGTGTAAACGAGTCCCAAGTAACTGAACTCTCGTCCATCTGAATCCAGGTGCGACCGAACCTCCCTCCACCTGAACCCACGTTTAAGTGAACCCCCATTTAACTGAACCCTCGTATAACTGAACCCACGTGCAACTGAACCCCATTTAACTGAATCCTCGTGCAAATCGACCCCATTTAACTGAGCCCTTGTACAACTCAACCCTCGTTCGGCTGAACCCCGTGCATTTCAACCCTCACTCAATTCAATATCAATGCACCTCAAACCCATTTAGCTCAACTTTCCTGCAAGTCAATTCTCATTTAACTCAATCTTCATTCAACCCGAACCCCGTTTCATCCAAACCTGTATGACTAAACCACCATTCAAATCAACCGCTTTCAGCTCAGCTCACCTTAAATCAACAACATCACAAGAAAATTTAATTCATCCCGTTTTGTATGAGCTGACGAAAATTGACTCTGGCTACATGGTCTTTTTTTATTTTATGCCTTTTCGATGTAAAAGTATCCCCCTTCCAAAAACAACAATTCATCCCTTTGTTATATATATATTTAAAAATTAGCGAAAGTTTTTTTTGCTTAGGGCCTGAACACACATGATAGTCATGGTCGCAGCAATAGCTGTACCTTAGTACAAAGAAAACCAGGAACTAGTTCAAGAATTAGAGCTGTTATTTAAATTCATCTTAAAAGCAAATGTTTATTGTGGAGACAAATTGAAAATAATTTTTAAAAAGAGCTGGAAACAGTGATAAATATTCCTTTTTCTGTTTTGTTTATCCAGTACTAGTAGGGCACTAAAATATCTTTGAGAGCTGTTTAAGGTAACAGCTCTTTAGTCATAAACCTTTTACATTTTAATCATAAAAGGTTTACCACGGAAATCCTGATGAACAGGAACCCTTGTACTAATGTTTAAAATGCCCGTCTTGAATACTTCCTTTTCTAGTCACCTTTGAAAGTGAAGAAAAAGAGTTTTGAAAAAACTGCCCAGTGAATTTTTTTTTATTTAAATACAAGGGTAATTCGTTAATCATGAAGGGGATTTATTTTCATTTCGACACTACAAAAACCATTGTTTCGCAGTTTATGCAACGCCTATCTACAAAACCAGCTAAAAAAGCTCACTCATAATATTTCCCTATATTTGGAGAATACTGAAAAAAACTAGCTCTTTATATGAAGACAGGGCCAGCTTGAGTTCTTTATATAGTTTAAATTGTATGATAAAAGCTATAAATATTATAGCTGGTGAAAGAGTAGTTAAAGACTTTCTTACAGCTAGTTTTTCAGTAGGCTATTCTACAAATATGATGTGATATCATGGGTTAAAACCAAAGTTAGAATCTTTACAAGTTTTATCTTGTGGACTTTTTTGAAATAAATTCCTGTCAAGGTCATCCATAAAAAAAGTAACTGTTTCGTTGTCACAAAAAGAAAGAGAAAATCGGGAGTCACAAACCATTAAAGCTAGATTTATTTGTTGGACGAAGGTTGAGTAAAATGGGGATGAGTTTTACTGTTGCCCAGTTGAACGAGGAACAGTTCCATATGGATCCAGTTAAACGGGGGTTAAATTCCACTGGGTTCAGTTGCACGATGGTTTACTTAAATGGGGTTAAGTTGCACTGGGTTTCAGTTTTACAAGGGTCATTTGCACTAGAATTTAGTTGCACGGGGGCACAGTTACACAGGGAGTTTAGCTGCACGAGGTTCAGTTACACGAGGGCTCAGATGCATGGAGGTTCCCTTGCATGACGGTTCGGACACACGAGATTTCTGGTGCAATCGAATCCAACAAAAGCTTTATAGACATCAAATTTTGGTCATTTTACTTCTTTGTGTATATTTATTTTATTGTTTTACTATCATTAATATATTTTTATGTAAACCCTAGATGTACAATATGGTTTTAGAAAAATATATGATTCCACGCAACAACATTCTATTGACAACACAGTATAGTTACAATGTAAATTATGTGTAATTAATCTTATCCCATAATTAGCCTTAAGTACTTTTCTTGAAGCAAATATCTTTACAATAACTTCCTATAAAAGCTTCTGAGCCATTTTATGTTCTATGTGGATTTTTACTCAGGTTTGTCAACTGCTGCCTGGCCGTCGTGTTTCTAAGATAGTTTTTAATTAAAATTATTTGCTGAAGTTTCTTTCATTAGAGGGGGGTGATATAGGCATAGTTAAATACATTTTCAGGGCAAACGTTGTCGCGTTGTGGCGTTGTCTACGAACTAGGTCCAGAGTAGCTACCCCTTTGGCCCTCTAGACCTGTCCCTGTAAACACCAGCAGATGAAGTCCTCAAGTATAGCAATAGCCTCTGCTTTAGAATTTACCATTGACGCTAGAGACCGAGTGGAATGTCTATCAAAACGCATTATAAGCTAGCCTGTCACCCGAAGGGGGAGGGGGTAGATATGTGCTAAAACCTTACTACTGACCATCTGTTTGCAGAAAAACAATGACATTTTTGTCCAATGAAAAATAAACACCGTGACAGTTTGTTCGATGGCAAATAAAAACGATGAAAATTTTTCTGAAGACAAGAAAAAATAATGACAGTTTATCTGATGACGAGAGCAAAAAATGAAAGCTTATCAATGATAAGAAACAAAATGAAAGTTTATCCGATGGTAGAAAAACTGATGACACGTTGTCCTATGACAGACTTGCTATTGACAAAAATTTATGGAAAAAAAAAACGATGACCAAATTAGTTTATGGCAAGTTGTCTCGATACGAATGAAAACTGGCTTGAATTTGAAACATGAATTAAAAATTTGGGTACTCCTCTGCAACCCAGAACACACTCGAGAAGCGAATTGGTTAATCATAATGAAGTATAGACTACCAAAATATGATGAAAATATATTTCTTTAGATTATATATTAATATAATTTGGGCTATATATTTGCACATTAGGGGCAAATATATAGCCCAAATTATACAAGTCCAATGCATTCTGTCGCCCGTCATTTGTCTTTGTAGCCATGAAACCGGTTATCTTAGATCTTGCTTTAAACAACTTCTCGAGTTTGTTCTGAATTTTACGGGATTACCAAATTTTGTTATACACTATCTTATGATAATCCCAAAATTGAAGTAGAGAATTTTCCATTACCCTGCATTTTCCTTTTTATTTGAATTTTTCTTCCTGTTTAATAGCATTTTCGGTGTAAAACATGTTGATTAGAAGTTGTGTTTTATATTTAAATTCCAATCAATTATATTCGGCTAGTAGAGTTAGGTGATTTATGCCTGTGAAATCAAGAATAACTCAGAAATAACATTTGCCCCTGGATTTTCTTCACCCTCCTTAGATTTTGCATAATATCTTTTTCGCATCATCATCAAACAGACTGAAATAACCAAACGAAAGTGAAAAAAAAAACTTAAAGAAAACAACTTGTTATTTTCTTAATGTTTATTAACCCTTCCGCAGAAGGTCGCACTGTTGCAGAACGACTTCGATTTCGGCATAGAACATATGATATGCATCGCGCTTTCGAAAAGCCGGAACAACCTGAACCTGTTCTGCTTTGAGGCTTTTATGTCATGATTGCAGCGATAGCTGCTATCTAGTAAAGAGCGAACCATATCCCAATTTAGCCAAAAGTTTAAAATTCATTTATAAGAAGCTAGGTAGTTAGTTAAAATTGTCATATTTAGCTGATTCAGGAATGGTAATTATCGTTTCAATTAAACTTAACATTAAATAATATTGTGAAAACAAATTTACAAGGATTTTCAAAAAGTGCCTGAAACTCCTCGAAAATGGCGTTGGATCAAAACTACAAGTAGAACATTCAAATCCCCATTCCTGAAAACCTTACCAAGGGAACTTCAGCCCCCCCCCCGTCTTGAAAAACAAGGACAATCACTATTTTGAATCGGTTTGCATGATATGTCCTCTTTTTTCTTAATTGTTCTCTTCTCCGCTAGAAGGTACTGGAACATCATACAAAGCTGTTTAACGATTAATTTATAAGCTAACTTTTACATCTAGCCTATTTTATAAATTCGACTTGATAAGTTGTCGTGAAGTATTATATTTCACCCAAGAGTAAACTTTGAGTGCCGATTCCGTAATGGAAATTCTGGGTGGGGGACTGGAATGTCATAGAAAGTTTTTAAGGGTTTACTTAAGAGTTTTTTATTTATATGGCTTGTTTATAAATTTGACTTGATAACGCCATCGGAAGGTGCTGTGTAGCACCCAAAATTGCACTCCGGGTGTCATTTCCAGAATAGAAAGTTCGGGGAGAATGATAAAGGTACTAGGATAATCTCCATGGCTGAAAACCTTACTCTAGTAAACTGAAATCTCCCTGCCATTCCACCTCCCCCTTAATAGTATTCACAATTCGTCAACTAACTAACAGAACTAATAGGCTACCGCAACATGATAGATTAACATCAGACAATTTCCTGCCATTGATACCGTCAGAATAATAATTAATCTTCATTACAATGTTTCAGTCTTTATCTGGTTTCATTTGACTATTTCTTATGCATCCTTAAAGAATTATGTAGGCTACACCTAGTAAAGAGATATATGAAAATCGAATCATTACTCAATGGGTCGCCCACTTTCAGAAATAACATAGACAAGGTGGCGCATGTGAAAGCGTGCCAAGTGTTTTGGAACTGTATGGCATACGGTGTGTTTTGATGTGTATGCCAGGTGACGGTAATCTCCCAAACATTACTGGTTTTATATGCTGATTATTCTTTAATAATATTAGATAGCCAAACCATTGCATAATATGTATTTCTTGTTATACCAAATTCAGGAGCGTGTCTAAGGGAGGAGGCTACCAATTTTGAGCATCCTCTCCCATCAAAAAATATTTCCCGGACTCATAGATTGTTCATAAAGATACAAAATAAAAAATTATAGTTTCTAAAAGCAAAAAAAAAATTCCTACAGGGAAATTTTCTTATAATGTAGGTGTAAAGACTCTTAACCCTACGGACAAAATTTCTTTTGGCAACCTTCCTCCCTCTCCCTCACCAAACAAAACCCTGAATACGAGCCATATCAGATTATATATTAACATATTATTAGTCTATATATTATTTAATCTACTTTTGCTTTACCTAACCTAAAAAGTATGAATTGGACAAGCTTTTTTCTTTCGTTAGGCCTGATCGAACCCTTCAGGATTTGGTCTACAAACTGGTACCTGACTTATTTCGATCAGAAATGGCGCGTCGAAAGCAGTTTTATTCAAACAATACAGAGGCAGGTAAGTGGAAGCCTAAGTTTGTGAATTTCTTTATTAAACTAATTTCTTCTGGAGGATGTATTCGTCTCTTTTTTTATCCTATCGGATCACTTGAAAACAAGACTTTTTAAAAGAATGAATGGATTTATGTACTTAATTCAAATATGCAATTCCGATTACAGTAGAGCCGCGGTTTTTCGAGGTAATGGGGACCGAGAGAACCTCGGGTAAACAAAAATTATGATTTTATATACTGTTAACAAGGAAATATGCTGTAAAATAAATAAAACTCAACCGAAGCTGTTAGATAGGCCTCTATTTTTGTATTATAAATTAAAAATGACATGCTGTAGCAATGTAACTTGATCACCAATGGTAGCAATCGCGCACTGCACAGTAACGCAGGCTAAGGAAGAGAGTTTTATTTTTGTTTATGCTACATTAGATTTCTATATAAATACAGTACTGTATATTTTTATTTATTAATAATAAGTAAGGCCATTAGATAACTGGCATTGTACTTTATCAAGATATCCAATTGTACAATAAGAATACCTCGGTTAAACCAGAAATCGGTTAGTCGGGACTCGGATAACCACGACTTTACTGTTCAACAAAATGATGCAAACCTAGCGGAGAGTTGGGCTAGTGTTTGTTGGGCATGACTCGTGTATGAATTGGCATTTCGACCGGGAAAAGATAACCAATTAATAACCTCAACAAACCAACAAAACCTGAAAATTAGAAAAGCAAAAATTGAACAAAAAAAAAAAAAAAAAAAAAAAAAAAAAAAAAAAAAAAAAAAAAAAAAAAAAAAAAGATGAGGCACGATGGTTGCACGGAAAGATAAATACCAGCAAGAAACATATGCAACTTCGTTTCTATTTCTAGTTCGTAATAATGAATGAGTGGATTCTTTGAATTAGATTTCTGATTCTGCACAGCCGTGTTTGTAATTAGCAGAACCATCGCATGGTTTTGTATATTGTTGTGACTGGACATGTCTTTCTAGCTCAACCTTTTCATAAGTCAAAAATTTTCCCAAAGGTTCCTAAATATGGTAGATAAGGATGGTCCTCTAAAAAAATAATGGATTTGGCTTTTTATTTTTATATTCAAAAGTTAGTATTTAAGAAATTCTTATCAAAAAGCGCAAGCTAGTTTTAATAGCATAACAACATTTAAAGAAATAAGCCGATTCAAGTCAAATTAAGGCAATTCGATTAACAATATTTGAATCGAATTTGAGAGTGTAGGCTATTATGCTAGAAACTAGTTTTCAACGAGAAACTTCTTACTTGTTCTCTAAATTTTGGAAGAAAAGTCTTTAGTTGTTTGCGATACGAAAGGAAATCTTAAGTCCCCAACGTTTTTTTTTGAAAAGATACGCGGAATTTCCTGAAAAGGAAAAAAAAATGCCCAAAAATGTTTGCACCATAAAAGATAGATTTTTATCTAAAAGTAGAAGTCCTGTTTGTATGATCAAGAGGCTGTTCCCAAATTTGATCTGGGGTTACCCGAAAAATAAGGATCTGAAGCACATATAATTAAGCTGCACGCAAAATCACTATTACTTTAAGTATCGCTAGATCGCTATTAAAAGGACGGGACATGTCCTACGCGACACTTAGACCCCCTTTCCTCCGAAGTACTAATTGGGGGGTAGGGCAGTGGAAGGCAAAGATGCATGGCACATTTATAAAAAGAAATATGTAAAGTTTATTTTGGGCTAACATACGAGTAATACCAAACGGTCCCTTTCTGTTTGGGGTTAGTTGCATCTCGGGAAAGGGTGTCCATCCTGTAAACTACGACAAATTGTAGAAAGTAGGCCGCGCAGAACGCATCATACTAAATACCTAACCTAACCCCTAACCACCTCTATATATCAAATATTAAATTAAAATTTATCTACATCATAGTTTCTCTCGCTCAAAATAAGCAAATAATAACCGATTCCAGAGAGGTATAATCGGATCTTACACAGCATAATTCTTGAGCGTGTTTCGTTTAACACTGTCCATCCAAATAACCCCTTTACTTAGATATTGCTTTGACTCAACCCTTTGAGTTGAATTTATATCTAGTGTATTCAATTTGAAGAAAAGAAGAGACTAATAATTCAATTCTAAATTGATTAAGAAATTTTTACTTTGTTTGTGAGGACACTTGTTTTTCTAAAGGAATCCATATATTTTAGGAAAACGTAGATGCAAAAAAAATGCGTTAAGCTGGTTTCATTGATTAAAATTCTTCGTCTCAGAATGTGTTCTCTGTATCTACTACTTTGATCTTGCTCAAACTCTTTTGATTTGATCCTGCTGAAGCTTTTTTTCTCGCTTTTACTAACCAACCTACGTAAGTTATTTCCCCTATTCGACTTCCTTTGTTCTTTTCGAAAATCACCCCATGATTAATGCTAATAAGGGGCGGTATAGTTTTACCGTTTTCTTATTGGGCCATGGTGTCACGTCTAACGCGGGAACCGTTACACATGCACTAAAAAGAGCAAAAGACGACACGAATAGCCTACATCAGTAAAAATGTGGGCTAGAAAGTGTTCGTGAACTTTTTAACTTATGCTTCCTGGAAGCCTAGGATTCTAGTAAAGATCCTCATAGGTTTTGCAACAAAGAGTAAGCATTGTCGAAGTATTATGAAACCTCGGGATCTATAATAAATATTACTTTGCAATTTTTATTTTAAGGGTTGTGCAAGGGTAATAAGTTTATGTTCAACAATGGGAAAGGGGTTACGTATCGTTAGGAAACACTGTGATTGTTTGTACTAGAGTAATACGATGAGGAGTAGATGGGGACGATCAAAGAATATTAGGAATGAATGTAAAGCAATAACATCATTGTAACAATATATTTTTTAATTGTGCCAACAAATATGTATGGAGGGAATAAAAGACCCTATCTCTTCCTTCTTGGGTTTGTATCTCATGCTTAGAACCGATTTTCCATATAACTTCAGATTTTCTTTTCGAGTGTGCTTAATATAATCATCAAACATTTGTTCATTCCAAGACTTGGCCGACACTGTAAAAGACTTTGTCTTTTCTAATGGCCGCAATTATGGATTTCTGCATAATGATAAATGTTGGAGGCGTAAAATCCAATGGGGCAAGAACTGAATAGGTGCCCCTTCAGACATCGTTTTCCCAGCCAGTAGTTTCAACCATTAACAAGAAGTTAGAGCATATTTGTGCGATTGTGATCATATTATTTTTCACCAACTATTGTTCTATAGCTCGTTATCCATGCAAAACAAATTACCTATTCACTCAAGTTGGCTGAATTCCACCCTCTATTGGAGATTTTCTTGTTAGCCCCTCTTTAGATTTTTGATTCGATAATAAAGAAGCTACTCTAGACTATAATATTTAATTTTACGGCAATGATTTTAGATGCTTGTCACTCAGACGGATCTTCTTTGATACGTTGATCAGAGTTGATACTCACTTTATTTGACCGACTATATTGTGCTGTAATTTTGTTTGTAAGTATGTGAGGTTGTTAAGTATGATTTTATGTAACTTTGTTGGTTAAATAAACATTTCGTTACACTCGAAAGCCAATTTTGTCAATTGTTTTCTGTATTTTTGCAGGATCCATTCCATATGGAAGTATTTGTTCTAGAATGTTGTTTTTCTCACCTAAGGACCAAATATCTTTATCATTGGAATATTTTGAACCTAGGTAAGAGACGACAAAACTTTTTATACTAACTATCTATAAGTCAATAAATTTGTTTACAAGGATTATTATTTTTAATTAAAGGTTAATTGAAAGTCATTTTTCAACTTCAATTATTTTTTAATAAATAGAACTTCATGGAAGTCGCCTAAGATACAATGCATTAGATTTTATTATGCTATGTTTGTTTCGTTCTAAAAAAGATGGGGAAATACTTGATCTGTTTTTAAGACTTATTCCACTTCAACCCCGTTTCTTGCTCTGATAAAAAAAAAGTTTTTTTTAGCTGAAAGTAGAGAGCAACATTAAACTTGAAACGAACAGGAAGTTATTCCGTATATGAGGGGTGTTTCCCTTCCTCAACTATAGCCCTTTACACAAAAGTTTTAAAGTTCTTTAAAAATGTAAAAGTCAAACTTTAGTATAAAGAGCAAGGGTTGACGAAGGGGCAGCCTCCTCATACACAGAATAATTTGTGTTCGTTTTAATTTTTAATGTTGCTCCCTACTTTCAGTTAAAAGACTTTTTAATTTAATTTCTGACCGTTTTTACAATAATGCTAGGAAATCCCCTCTCCAACGTGTAAAATTTCGTGTGAACCATACCCCCAGGAAACTTTCCCTTCTATAAAAATTTATCCCCTTGGAAATCCCCTCCTTTGACCACTCCAGGGATTCCGGGAGGTCGTGTCATCCCCAAAGGCATAGTTTTTAGAACTTTCAATTATGCTGAATCAAATGGTTATCTAGAAATTTTGATCAGATTTCTTTGGGGGAAAAGGGGGTTGGCTGGGGGGCTAGTCGCCCTCAATTTTTTTGATCATCTGGAAAGGATGCTAGAACTTTTGATTCACCCGTGAAAAAAAATCCATAATTTTGTAGATAGGAGCTTGAAACTGCTACAGTCGGGTTCTCTATTACGCTGAATCTGATGGTGTGATTTTCATGAAGATCCCTTAAATATTTGGAGGTATTTCACCCTTTTCCGGAAATAAAGCAAATTTCCTCAGGCTCGGTGCTTTTGACGGGTAACATTGAACTTCAGGAATTTTATATATTTAGAATCTGCATAAGAAGCCAATTCATTTGATGTAGCTATTGTTATCATATTTCATTTTTTGGGGTTTGGTTGGTATTGGACTGAGTCACTCCTTACTTGCAGTTTGTTGTCATGCCCCAGGGGTTCAAATTTACCAAATCTAGTGGGGAAGGGGGCTAAATGTATTTTTCAAATCCACAAAAGCTATTATTCTATGAAAGTTTAGTGAATGGGTGTTAAAAAATCTTGAGGGGTTAATTAATCCCCCCAACACTCACACATAGCTCTCTATTTGTGTCTGTTTTTTTTGTACCGAACTCACTGATATTAGGGCGTTATTCGCAATCTGACTGGCATAGTCGGAAGCTACAAGCGAATTTGCTACAAGCTGAAAACTAAAGAATGATTCTTGCAAGAAGGCAACAATTGACTTGACTTAGAAAGCGAATCCAGACTGCCAGTGGAAAATACTCATGCTTGGTCGTTTTTAGTTCAGAATTCAAGTTTTTTGACTCACAACTTGAAAACAATCTACCAATTGTTTTCCGATTTTTATAAATAGATAACTTCATTGAATGAAGTTATTTGGAAAGATAACAGAATAATAACTGAGACCCAATTTTTAATTTTGTTTCAAGGACAGTGTTAAGGGTAAGTTGATTGGGACAGTGGAAGCAGGACAAATTTTTAAATAACTTGCTTTTCTGTCGATATTCACCATGGTTTCAATTAGCCAAGCCTTCTATTTATGCTAAATATTCACAGCGGGCATATTCTTGCCGTTAAGATATGGTTTGTTGCGAATAATCTTATATTATTTCCAATCTCATTCCAAAATACTCACCAAATTGAAAAGCACCAGAAAATTAGAACCCTCTTTCCTCTATCGCGTCTTGATTTTTGTTATAACTCCAAAGAGAAATCCTCAATGTCGTTTATTACAGGGCGGGTGATGATGCATTGATTCCCTCCTTTTCCTCCCATCTCGCCTTAAGGAATTTCTCGCTGGCAACCATTGAACATTAGCGTCCCGCTAGTTGCAGTTATTTACGATTAAAATAAGAATAGGCTTTGCCCGCAGAAAGGAGATTGAAATGGGAAATCAGGGGAATTGTAATTGAATGTTGTTACTGAGAAAGAAAGGGTTTTGGAGTATTTGGCCCATAGTGTCTTTTAGAGTTGGAAGGACATTTCTTAGATTTTATTAGAGTGATTGACTATTTAAAAGAGCAGACATATAATGTCTGTAAAAGAGTAGAAGTTGGGTTAAATAAGGATTAGAAATTAATTAAAGGTGGCACTATGGGTTATGTAATAGACATTTTGTTTTGTATTGTAAAAGCAACTGGTGCACCATTATGGAGCCTTTCAGACTAAAAATTTGGATTATGTTTTTCCTTCAGACTGGCCATCTTATGGATTGCTACTAGCATACGGTCAAACTTGAAAAAATTACGCTCTCCGTAAAGTGTGAAAATTACGTATGAAACAGCGTTAAAATTGGCTCAACTTTAATATTAACAGAAATGTAGAAACATAATTCAAAGTAAATCTAGGTTAAGATTTAAGCTACTTTGGTATATTTATAGGAAGTGACTACAAAATAATGACTAAATTAGTTTGGCTGCATGAGCTTTTGAAATAATAAAATTAGCTAACAATATGCTTAATAACGCACTTATACTTTCCACCCGATGACACACTAACAGTTTTACACCTTTTGCTCAATTAAATGAATTATTTAATCAATTTTTATTGCGAATATGAAATTTTATTATATTGTAATTTTTGTCTAATTTGAATAAATGGATTAAAAGAAAGGCCTAAATTAAAAATTGTGAGAAAAGTTAAGAATGATCTATGTTCGGAAAGTTTATAGGATTAAAAGGGATGAGATAGGAGTGGATGGGGTACATTATTTTTTAGGGTAATGATGGGTCATTGAGATTGGAAAAAAATAAGAAGTGAGAGTCAAAATAATTATGGTGAGAATTCCCTTGTTGAGTTCAGAAAGGCGCATAAAAGATGACAAAAAGAAAGACATAAAAGAAAATATGGAGGCGGACGAGAATTTTATTAAAATTATTTTATAGCAAAAGATACTTTTGTAAAAAAAAATGAATATAATAAGGTAACTGCTTTAGAAGGAACTCTGGATCGCGTAATCTCTCTGACAAGTAACACTCACTTCTGGAGACAAGAAGTAGTTGGCAAGTGTTTCTCTACAATTTTCGGTTTGCTTTGAAGTATTAGTATTTGATGTACAACCTGGGACGAGTCATTTGAAATAGAAGCTACAGACTCTACTGTAGCGTATGGGGTGCCATGTAAAGTAATAATGTAATTATGAGGGCAAAGTGCACATTCCAAGAGTCTCACCAACATCTAAGGCTACATGATTATTTCTGATATAAACTGTCTGAACCTTTGCAGAAAAATGCCTAAAGTGCTCTTAATTAACCTACAAACTGAGGAATCTCTATAATTGCATATCTTTTGGAGTTACGTAAGGTTTTTACCAGGAAAGGCCTCATTGCGTAGTCTTTGAGCTGAAAGATTTCGTCCCCTAGGAAAAAATGTGGAAACATAGTATTAGTTCAGGGAGTTTTTTGGATGAAGGAAGCCTGTTATCTCCACTATCGATGCGCTACCCGTTCAAACCTAGAAAAGGCACCACCATCACTCTCAGATCCGTGATCACCAACATCATAAGACCATCACCAACAGCATCATCAGATTTATGATCACCAACATCATAAAACAAAAATTTGTAGTTCGCATCATAAGTAGCATGTAAAATAACACTAATTCAGTTCAAATGGTCTGTGCAGTCTCTTTCAAAATTCTGAGAAAGTAGAAATTACAGCTCTGGACTGATAATGTAAAGTTGTCATGTTGTATCCTGTTGTTAAATAACGCAAAGTCAAGGATAGGTGAGTCTCAGGGGATGTGGATTTTCTATAATTTGTATTTTTCTTCGCTATTTTTTGCTTGAACTTTACTTAGAAAATTAGAAAACTCATTTATAGTAAGGCGTATGAAAATCGTAAATTTTTTATCATCATCAGCAAGGAGAAGCTAATAAAGCAAGTTTAATTGCCCCAGTTTCTTTCTTTGATTGTTTTCTAGCGTCAGACGTACCCACTGCTTCCTTTTCTTTCGTTTCTTAGAGCCACTGGCATTGTCATTTTGCTCAGAAGCAAGTAGTGCTAACAAAATAACTAAAATCAGGACTATTAGTATCTGCCAGGTTGAAAATTTTAAACTAACTGCCAAATGATATAAATAGTGACATTATAAAGAGGAAATTGTTTTTTTTACGGAGGTTTTAGTTACTGTAGCATGAAGGGAAAGTAATTTTGTCTGAAAGCTTAGCTACATAACCATTAGCAAACCGTAAACTTAAACCATAAGCGTAATTCTTCCATTTTGGTCTGAAAGAGCCATTATGCTTATAGGAGAAAAATTAATTGCAATATTATTCTTGACGAGTTGCGTAAATTTTTGAGGAAGGGGTGTGCACCCAAGGCTTAGATCTACCTCTAAGAAGACTTTTAAGTTAGATTTTTTGATTGGCTTTTAATGATATTCGAATTGGGAAAGGCGTATGATCCAGATCAAGCTATGAAACAAAGCAGTATTTGTGTAGATTAAAAAAAAGTTCGTTCATTTAGTTCACAGTAAAAAATAATGTTCTAAGTTTGAATTATATCTGCAATTCCATCGTTGTATCCTCCATCATGATCCAAAGATATTCATATATTTGCGCACTGTTAAATTTTCTGTCTTGTAAAACAGTTATAAACTTTCATTTCAACTTTCTTGCATAACGGTGCCTTTAAAATGGTAATCAAACAGTTCGTGGTAAACGAACTGTAAGTAATGAGTGACCCGTCTCAATAGTAACCGAAACTCTAAAAAACGGAACTTTGATACAAATAAGTGCATCAAAAGAATCTAATTTTTGCGGTGATTTCAAATATATAAGTTTCATCAAGTTTAGTTCTACCCATATAAAGTTGCGAACCTGAGAAAATTTACCTTATTTTTGAAGAAAGGGAGAAATATCCCTTAAAAGTCATAGAATCGCAATGAAAAATCACACCATCAGATTCAGCGTATTAGAGAACTCTACTGTAGAAATAAGCTCCTATCTGCAAAATGTGAAATTTTGTATATTTTACCAGAAGATCACGGAAGGTTCTTTATTTGTTTTTTTTTGTTTGTTTGTTTTTCCAAGGGTGATCGTATCGACACAGTGGTCTTAGAATGTCGCGAGAGGACTCAATCGAACGGAAATTAAAAGTTCTAGTGCCCCTTTCAAGTGACCGAAAAAATTGGTGGGCAACTAGGCCACCTCCCCTGCCACTTTTCTCCCAAAATTGTCTTCTGGAACACAAAATTGTACGCTGCGGAAATTTGCCAGAATTCATATACAAAATTATTTTTATATGTCTTGCTTTCTCTTTTCCATCTAAATTTTACGCGCGGAGTAGCTAAGAGTAATCGTCCGAGTAAAGTTTCACCGCGATTCAATTGTCTAGAGCATATTTTCATGGTGAGGGGGTATCTTCGTGGAAGTAGGGTCATATTTCCTGGTGTTATTTAAAAAACGATCAGAAATTAAATAAAAAAACAAGTTTTTTCAACTGAAAGTAAGGAGCAACATTAAAACTTAAAACGAATAGACATTATTACGTATATGAAGGGGGTGTCCCCCTCCTCAACACACCCTCTCTTCACGCTAAAGTTTGATTTTTTCCTGATTCTTTAAGGATGACTTCTGAAACACAAGGGCCATTAAATTAGAACATTAAAACGCTTTTTTGAAAGTACTAAGAAACTGAGCGTACTAAACGTCAAGATTGAGGTGTTGAGAAGGGTGCTACCCCCTTCATATACATAATAAATTCTGTTCGTTTTAAGTTTTAATGTTGCTCCTTACTTTCAGTTGAAAAAACTTGTTTTTTTATTTAATATCCGAGGTAAACGCATGCTTTTCAAATTTGTTCGTTGATGGAAGGGCTGTTAAATGATCAAGATTTTTTCGTGTCACAGTTATTAAAAAGTGGAGAAGAGATCTTCGAACATGGATACTAGGGTATACACTTTGTGTCCTACCTCCGTGTACTATGGTATTTTAGGTTCATCCCTCTCGTGCATTGGTATTTTACACTTATTCCCAATATAATCCTCCAAATGAAGAAATATTAAAGGATAAACCCTTTCCCCTCCTTAAGGATCTTAAGGTCCACTCACGAAAACATGGAAAGGATTTGTAGCGTTAAAATTTATTTTTTCAGGCTTAGTTACTGCCTGCCTACTTTCAAAAGATCCACTGACCTCCACACTAATAGATGGTCTAGAACTGCGAAGTATTATTGATTTAACTACTGTCAGTATTTTTGTTTTAACGGTCCGTAATAACTGTTCTCTTTGCATATAGCCTCGAGAGTTTATAGATCCTTTTATAGGAATCTACCTTCCCGTTACAGTATGACTTCTGAAATTAGAATGATATATAAATAATTGTTTTGTAGTTTTAAAGAAATCTACTTTCGAAATTTTGTAAATTGACAACATTTGACCCTGTTCGGATCAAAATTTTTGTTTTTGGAGAAGTAATGGCGGAAATCAGCACCTAGATGTGGCAATCTTATTAATTACTTTAAAAGAGGAATAGAAGGATTTACGTTTGAATGGTTCATCTGCCGATATTCTGTGACTCCTTACCCAACATGATCACCACCCATAATAAAAAGCTCCGTCATGAATAGTATAGGATTGAGAAAGTAATATATCCTATACGTACCAAGAATACTTGAGAAGACTGTATACCCTGCTCCCCTATTCCCGCAGTAGACTTTTCCCTGAAAAGAATATGCGTCGCCTCATTGTATTAGCGGTGTGGCTTAACCAATATTCTCAAATTTATATGCCACCAGGGATGCTGTTTTGGTAGCCGTTGAGAAAACAGAAGAAATTGAAAAAATATACCGAAAGATGGTAATCAAAAGTACTTCCGATTTGAGTCTTATAAAAAGCAGACCTCTCTTATCAGTCTAATTTCCCTTTCCCTCCAGGCCCCCTATTTACATTGAAGAATCCTTCCTGAATTTTAATGTGCTCAAACTCTCATCCCCCCATTTCATCGAAAATAAATTTTGTCGCCTTATAGCCATCTTTTAATAAATAGCATTGTTGACTTAGCTATCCGTTGTATTTGAAGGGCCTCATTATTCCAGAGCAAATGCTTTCATTTAGAAGCCTTACCGATATCCTAAATATGGATTAAATGAAAAAGTTTTTTTTAACTAAAACGAAAATAAATTATCATTGATTTAAGGAGAGTTGCCCCCTCCTCAATACATCGCTCTTTACGCTAAAGTTTGACTTTTTGTTCCAATTATTTAAGAATGATTTCTGGAACACAAGGGCTGTTTATGTAGAATAATAAGTTTTTTTAAAAGGTGTAAAACAGCTTTTGCGTAAAGAGCAAAGTATAGAGGAGGGGTCAATCCTCCTATTATATGTACAAAATTTTGTTCGTTTTAAGTTTAATGTTGCTCCTAACTTTCAGTTGAAAAAAAAACTTGTTTTTTTATATTTTAATTTCTGATTGTTTTTAAATAATGCCGGGAAATCCAGCTTCCTCTCTATAGAAAATTCCCTGCCCCGCTAAAAGTTCTATTTTGGAAAGATTTGCCCTCGTAATCACTCTTGAGCCGCATTGTTCCTTACTTATAGTTCGTTACCACACGAACTGCTTGAAAAAAAGTAAGATTATCAGTTTGGGTGTTCAGAAAAGCTTGCGGTAACATTACATATCAAATCCTCATTCTGATGGATAGCCAGATGTCTTTGGCCAAATTTAGTGGCGCAAGACCTTAGATTTGGGCCAAAATTGCGTACTTGTCAATAATACGAGAAGCACTCGACAATTTGTGACGCGAATATAAGACAAAAACTAGTCAAGCATCTTCTTTAACCAGACAATTGCTATGGCTCGCTTTGGAAAATACGTAATAGCTATAGTTTAATTAAATATTTAGTTAATATTTTGGTTAGATTAGATTACGTGTTTTATATAATGCGCTCTGGGGGGCCCCCTTCCGTAATTCTTTGTGGTAATTGTTACTGAAATATTGTATTTTCATCATATTTTGTTTTATTTCATTAGCATTTACCAAACTTCACTTCTCGAGTGTTTCTTGTATAATTAACAAGTACCCAAGAATATATGGCACAATTGGTGGGAGACGGAAGTATAGTGACGCGTAACCAATAGAACTTAAAATTAATCGTTCTGATTATCAATTCTGTATTCGGGACTGTCGTAACGAAACAATCAACCTTGAATAATGTATCCCCCAATAACTAATTTATCCTGTTCTTGCACTGAAAAAAAAAACAGTCTGGGAAGGAGGGGCTCTGAAATACCGAAAACTGGATATCAACATCCTCATTCTTTTTATTTGTAAGCCAGAGGTCTTAGGGGAAATCTGTGAGAATAACAACTTATGTAAAGTAAAGCGCGTACATTTAATCTTCTATTTTACAGTCGAAATTAAGCGCATTCCTTCACTCAGTCATTCTTCAAATGGTGGTAGGTTACGGGTAAATACTCCCACTTTACTCCAATGATCTTTTTCAATATATTGGGAAATTCGACCTAAAACACAGTTTGGTGGTTGGTTTCAGCCCCTCCCCACTACCCTGGATGTAAAACCATACGTCCACGCAGTTAAAAGTATGAAGTGGCTTGTGAGTCAACTAGTGGGATCAATTGGAGGGGGGACAGAGGAAGTCATTCCAACAACTTAATTATTAACCCTCTCCCCAAGATTATATAAAATATTTAGCCCCATCTCATTTTTATTTGATTCGACACTACTGGAATCTACTTTTCGAATGAAGAAATGAAGCTATAAAATCATTCTCTAGCGGTTGATGGAATGGTCATATGCAGGTGCGTTTAGGGTAAAATAGTGTGTCCGCGCGGCAGTATGTCATCAAAAGCTCATTGGTCATAGAGGGATCGCTCGACTACATTGTTTGGGCTATAATTGTTGTTTTGCGGCAAAATGGGTATTAGAATTAAAACTTTAGCTCAATCCCAGCTTGTGTCCATCTCCGCATCGGTGCGATCACCCTTGATAAAAAAACAAAAACAAAAAAAAAGCAACTCGCAAATAAACACATATTCCTTCTAACATGGATCACATCCTGGAACTGTTGTAGATAGATAGCATAGGACCACCTCGTTAAAAAACTACCGAATATTCACATTTACAAAGACGATCAGATAACACATTTTCTTTTTGCGCCACCAAACGAGCCAACATCCCCCCTCCACACACGCACTTCTAAAAAACTATATTTACATATCAGCCAGAACTAAACACTAATGGGTCCATTAAAATCATGTGACGAAATCAAAAACTAGTTCTATGTTATATCCTGCGCCGTAAAAATGAAACAGATACAGATCGATAGCCTGATTCTGTTGTTTAGGGATAAAAAAGACCTAAAATGGTTAATCCCATAGTCAATGGTGGATTTCTATACAAGAAAAATAAAAATAAAATTAAAAATCTATATATATATATACTAGCTGTTGGGGTGGCGCTTCGCGCCACCCCAACACCTAGTTGGTGGGGCGCTTCGCGCCCCCCCCAAGCCCCCCCGCGCGCGTAAGTCGTTACGCGCCATATTAGTTACGCGCCATTGTAGTTGTGTCCCTGTGTCCCACCTGTCAATATATATAGATTTATATATGTGTTTCAAACTACGTAAAAATTGCGAATTTACAACATTCTTGGCTTTCCATTGTCTGTCCATATACAAAGCCGTATGTACTAATGATGACGTCATATGCAAACGCTCTTTTTACAAACAAACAAACATGCATACACACAACTCATTTTTATATAGATAGATAGATACAATACAAATTAACTACGTAAAATTTGTGAATATACACCAGTCTTCGCTGTCCCATTGTCTGTGCGAATAAATAGATTGTCAGGTTTAACGACCCTCAAAGATGCAACATACAATTGTACATTGGTAAAGCAATCTGTATTAAGATCTATACCACATTTTTCTAGTGATTGCCCTTGAGCTTTGTTGATGGTGGTTGCAAATGCTAATCGAATTGGGAATTGCAATCTTTTAAATTGAAAAAGCAGATCCGTTGGAATCATGGGAGTGCGAGGAATAAGAACAACCTCACCCTCATAAGGCCCTGTCAAGATTGTGGCCTCTATTAGGTTTTCCATTGTTTTTTTTTACGGCAAGTCGCGTGCCATTGCAAAGCTTTGGTGGGTTGATATTTCTTAAAAGTATTATTGGTACGCCTATTTTTAGTTGTAGCACGTGTGGTGGAAACCCTGAAGGATCTATGGAATTTAAAAATTCAGATGGATAATTAACCGCTTCATTTTGTTCCAAAATACAAATTAACTGCGTAAAACTTGCGAATATACAACATTCTTCGCTGTCCAATTGTCGCTGCATATAGATAGATTGTCAGGTTTACCGACCCTCGAACATGCAACGTACAATTGTCCATGGGAAAAACAATCAGTATTAAGATCTATACCACATTTTTCTAATGATTGACCTTGAGCTTTGTTAATGGTGATTGCAAATGCTAATCGAATTGGGAATTGCAATCTTTTAAATTGAAAAGGCAGATCCGTTGGAATCATGGGAATGCGAGGAATAAGAACAGCCTCACCCTCAAAAGGCCCTGTCAAGATTGTGGCCTCTATTAGGTTTTCCATTGTTTATTTTACGGCAAGTCGAGTGCCATTGCAAAGCTTTGGTGGGTTTATATTTCTTAAAAGTATTATTGGTACGCCTATTTTTAGTTGTAGCACGTGTGGTGGAAATCCTGAAAGATCTATGGAATTTAAAAATTCAGATGGATAATTAACCGCTTCATTTGGTTCCAAAACTGTGTCGACTGACTTGTAAAGGACTGCCTGGTCTCGAATCTTGGTCAAAACAATATTGTTGATTTCGTGGACGTCTATATTTTTGGGTGCGAGAATCGCTCTTTCACTTAGCCATTTATTATTTTTATAATTTTTTTGAATATTCGGAAATACTTTTTCAATCAATTCATTTTTGGACGTCACTAAATTACAGAAATCAGCAGGTAGTTGTATACGTCCTGAAATTGAGTCTACTGGGAGCTTTCCGTTTCCCATTGCCAGCAATTGATCTGAAAATGTTTGACCAGAGTCATCGTTTTGCAATCGGACACGCATATTTGCAGTTAATTTTAATGTTTTTACGTGTGCCCATAAATTAAAATTTCTCAGGCAAGCATTCATTTCGTCTGCAGGAGTTGATCTAGGTATTATAGGTAATGTTTGCCTGAAATCTCCCGCAAGCAATATTAAGGTGCTGCCAACGGGTTTCGACTTCCCTCGCAAATCTTTCAAGCATTGATCCAGAGCCTCGAGCGATTTTTTGTGTGCCATTGTGCACTCATCCCAAATAATAAGTTTGCATTGCTGCAATACTTTACCCATCCCAGATGATTTGGAAATATTGCACGTGGGAGTTTCTGTAGAATGCAATTTCAGAGGCAATTTCAAAGCGGAATGAGCAGTTCTTCCACCAGTCAGCAATGTTGCGGCTATTCCGGACGACGCAATTGCCAATGCTATATCATTTTTTGATCGAATTGATTCCAGAATCAGTTTTATCACAAACGTTTTACCAGTACCTCCTGGCGCATCCAAAAAGAAAATTTCTCCAACGTTGTTATCGACACAATGCATTATCGAATCATAAATGTCTTTTTGTTCCGACGTCGAAACAGCAGCGATACGGTTAGGTGAAGGCATTCCCAAATCCTGAAGAGGTTTGTTTGCCATACTTACGCACAAATCTTCTATAACAACTAAAGTGTAGTTATAAATTTCTGATGTAAAATCAAAAGTCATATCTGACGTCTCTAACTGTTTTCGATGGAGTATATCTTCGGACATTTTTGACTTATATTTTTCCCATAACTCTGTAGGAGCTGATGGAGAGCAAGTGTTTAAAATGATGCCAAACAATGCACGAATTTGACTTGGGGTTGACGTTTCGCACGCGTCATTGATGCAGTTATCCCAGTGTTGGTCATTCTCCAATAAATTCAGAGCTTGGCATGCACTACGGTAAGTGTCATGTATAGTACCATTTACAGTCCTCAAATACTCAAAGGATGTCGGACCGGGTACATTCACCAAAAGCAGGCGTAGAAAGAAGCATTCATGTTGATTGGGGTGAACGGTGTAGAGTCTTCCTATCGTGGTATCTTTGAAGATGGTAGGTTGGCCGTCGACTGACTTACCCTGTTTTCGACGTTCAAATACTTTATTTTTAGTATTCCACGTGTAATACGAAGGCACTTCAGTATACAGCAGTTTTTTTGCAAAAGAATCATTTTTGCAAAGCGATCCGGTGTTGTATCCGGTGGATTCAGGACTCTTTGTTGCACGTTGGTTTCCGTGAAATAAACACGTTGACCATTCTGTAAATGTACCGCTAAGTGAACAACAGCTGGACTACGTTCATGTATCGGAAATGAAAGAATTCGCCAAACAGCTTCATTACTGCTTATGTATCTTCCAGCCTGATATTCTATGATTTCATCGAAATCTTTGATTTCGGGCTGCAAGCCAAAAACTGCCATGTCACTGCCTTTTTTGACGTATTTACATATGTATTTATTGCCTTTACGGTGGTACAGTATTCAACGTTTATGTGTGCATTAAATGTTTTTGATAATAATGGGGAATATGGAACAACCCACTGGTTATCTTCTTCGATGGTGGTACCGTTACGCTTCTTTATTATTGCTGTTTTACCGCCATCTTCAGTAGATCTTCTTCTATATTGTGGGTAACCATCATTGCCAGTAATTCTAAAAGTCGAGGATATTGCTTTGTGCACCTTCCTTTGGCCATGCATGGTGAATTTTCGTTCAGTGCACCGCAAGGTCCATGTATCATATTTTTTACAATAATATCATGTAACCCCTTATCGATATTTTTATCAGGTATTTCAGCGGAAATCACATCATCAATTTCGTTCGAAGTAATTTTTTTATGTAGCCAGATTAGTATATGTGCGTGTGGCAAACCTCGTTTTTGCCATTCCACTGAGTACATCCAGCATCGCACTGACCCAAACACTTCATGTTTTACAATGTAGTTTATCAGTGATTTCAACTTTTGCCGGAAGACACGTGCCGTAATGTCATGCCTATGAACCGCCGATTGTCCTTGAAGTAAAAGCTGCAGTATCTCGTCCCAGGATTGATTACATGTAAATGTAATAAATAAATCTGGACGACCATAGAGACGAACATACGCAATAGCATCTTGAGCATATTCATGCATATGACGGGGACTGCCAGCATATGACGAAGGTAAAATTGGTTATCTTCCAACGTTTGTGGTATTACCGTCATTTATAACTGCATCTTGCAAATGAATGTATTGTTCAGAGCGGAGCTTGGTCTGATTCAGGCGGATATATAGCAAACGTTCTGATTCAATTTTAGCATACATATCCACGACGAATTGGTGAAACAATTCACGGCATTTTAAAATATAATTTTCTTCATCCTGCCGAATCATTAGTCTATAGGAATAATAATGCATTGCACTGCATTTCTTATTCATTTCTTTGTTAGTGGCTGGATCCATCAATTTAATATTAAAGTGATAGCCGTCGGCTCCATCCCAAAAAATGATAGGATATTGTAGGGCATCGTAGCATCGATGAGTTTCAGCAATTCTTAACAACTGAGCGTTTCGCCTATGAAGAATAATATCTCGAGGTAAAAACTGATCACCGACCATAACGATTGCCACTTCGTCGATAGTTGGAGCATTGTATCTACGCACATGTTGGCCAGGAGGCGTTTTGTCAGCGGAAATAACAATTTTATGCGTATCAGTAGGCATCAAATCGACGGCTTGAACAGACGCACTAAATTATTATTTTCGTGGAAAAGATGTTGCAATTGGGAAACGATTCTCCTTTCAACGTTGGGAGAAATTTCGCAACGTGCATTCAATTCAGAATTTCTATCACTGATGAAGTACAATTGTAAAAATTTATGATTCTCGCCTGAGAATGGTAGAAGGGACCCTGCTTTATGATAAATTTGCCCTTTTACTTTGAAAGTAGACATAAATTGATCTGGATTTTCGATTTGGGCTCCAAACGACGTCATTTGGAAAAATGAGTTGTATTTTCTGATTTTTGACAAAAAACCCTTAGATTCTGACGTAGTTCCAGTAAGGAAAGTCTTCAATGGCTCTGGTGGTGCAGCCAATAGAGGAAGTTTAACTTTTTCTGAGGCGCAGCACATTCCCATTGTTTCACCATTGGATTTCAAGGCCTTGCAATAGGGACAAATTTTAGACATTGTCCCGATTTGAACACATCTACTCAAGCTATAATCATCGACTGGGTTGTACCTGAATGCCAGGCGATAACTTTCAGGTTGCTCTGATTCCTCGGCACGCTTTCTTTTCTTACTTTCTCTATCAGCAGCTTACTTTCTCTATCTTTCTCTATCAGTATTTTTCAGTTTTTTCCTTTTTTTTAGTTTTTTCTTTTTTAGTTTTTAGTTTTTTTTTGTTTTTTACCTTTTTTTAGTTTTTTTAGTTTTTTTAGTTTTTTTATTAGTTTTTAGTTTTTTTTTTAGTTTTTGCCTTTTTTTAGTTTTTTCAGTTTTTTTTAGTTTTTAGTTTTTTACCTTTTTTTTAGTTTTTTTAGTTTTTAGCTTTTTTAGTTTTTTTTCTTTTTAGTTTTTTTTGTAGTTTTTAACTTTTTTAGTTTTTTTTCTTCTTTTGTATTAGTGTGAAATAATTCAGACGTCATATGCGGACAAACACGACGTCACTCGACAGACAGACAGACAGACATAACCCACAAACAACTTATTTTTATATATATTTATTCATATTTTTTTAGTTTTCTTTTTCTCTTTTATTTTTCAGTTTTTTCCTTTTTTTTAGTTTTTTTCTTTTTTAGTTTTTAGTTTTTTTTAGTTTTTTACCTTTTTTAGTTTTTTTTTAGTTTTTTTTTGTTTTTTAGCTTTTTTAGTTTTTTTATTAGTTTTTATTTTTTTGTAGTTTTTGCCTTTTTTTATTTTTTTCAGTTTTTTTTAGTTATTAGATTTTTACCTTTTTTTAGTTTTTTTTAGTTTTTTAGCTTTTTTAGTTTTTTTTTCTTTTTAGTTTTTTTTTGTAGTTTTTACCTTTTTTAGTTTTTTTCTTCTTTTGTATTAGTGTGAAATAATTCAGACGTCATATGCGAACAAACATGACGTCACCTGATCCACAGATCCACACACAGACAACTTATTTATATATATATAGATAGATAGATAAGTTGTTTGTTTGTGTGTTGACTGACGTCATGTTCGTGTGTCGACTGACGTCATTATAAGGATTGAGCATTATGCCGTCATGAAGTTGTTTGTCGACTCACGTCATTATGGTCGACTGACGAAATTACAGACCGGGACACCGGGACACAAATGATGACCGGGACACAGGGAATATAAATAACGACCGGGGCACTCAAAGAGAAATTACAGACTGGGACACCGGGACACAAATAACGACCGGTAAACAGGGAATATAAATGACGACCGGGACACAGGGAATGTTCGATTAGCAATCACCATCAACAAAGCCCGATGGCAATCATTAGAATAATGAGGTATAGATCTGAATACGGATTGTTTTTCCCATGGACAACCGGGACACAAATGACGACCGCTACACAGGGAATGTAAATGACGACCGAGACACTCAAAGAGAAATTACAGATCGGGACACCAGGACACAAATGACGACCGGGACACAGGGAATATAAATGACGGCCGGGACACAACTACAATGGGGATGCCGGGGGGCACAGGGGCGATATATAAATGACGACGGGGAATTATATAGGCCTACATATCCTAGGCTACTCCCCCTCTCTGACCTTCCGCAATTTACGTTAAACCGCAATGGTGTTTTCGTTCTTTTTTTATCTGAACGCTGCATGGGCCATAAGCATAAACCCTGCATATTTTTCACTTATTTGCATTATATAACAAAGTTTCCGCGTTAAACGTTTGAAAGGGTTTTAATCGGTTATGGATGACCTTCATTTATCAACGTTCTATTTAGTAAAAAGTGTTCTTTGGAAAGCACTTGTCTAATCTTGAGGTAAGCAACATGGGTTGATTTAGGCAGTAGCCTCCGTCATATACAGGATGGTTTACGTTTGTTTTAAGCTGTAGCGTAGATTTTTATTTTTCGCTCAGAAAATTTATCTGTTTTGTCAGATTTGAGAGTGTAGGATTGAGGGATGTAGAAATTCAACATGTATGTTTAATCGAGAGTCTTTCAATATAAAACACATGAAATGAAGACTTTTTGTAGAGTGTAGGCCTACATGTCATTTTAGATATTCAAAATATTGAATAATCATTTTACGGTTTCTTTTAGCAACGAAGATCGGTCAGAAGAACTGAAAGAATCGGGTACAGAAGAAGCTCCCCTGAGGAGAATAGGAAAGGAGGTTCGTTTTATTTTAAGTCTAAAAGAAGTTGAGCCGTTTGGTTTTACACTGAGTAAGCATTAAAATTAAACAAGAAAACATAGTATAGCAAAGAAAAAGAAGGTGAATAACAGTCTAGGAAAAAAAAATGTAAATACTTTGGTTGAGACCTCTGCTCAGCCGCCCTTAACGCAGAAAGAAAAACAAAACCGTATAAATAAAAACACACGGAAAATACATAAAGACAAGCATTCAAAACAAAAAAATAAATTGAACAGGTTCTTTACGAAGCAACAGCGAACATAACTCTTCTATTTTAGTGTTGTTTCTAAGGCTGGTCTCCTATGGTTTTGTGGATTTTTATCTATATTTATTTATTCTTCTTCATGTACTGAGCAGTGGTGCCAATTCACGAAATATAGGGGGGCGGATAGTAAGGCTTTCTTTTATCTTTATTAAAAAAGATTAAAAAAGCACTATTTTTAACATTTCGTGGGCCATTTTTCTGTGCCCCTAACACTTAGGATGCTTGAGAAGAGATCTAGACCAAAATTTTTGCATTTTAACTTTTTTTGATTGGCTGTTATTTACCTCATTTTTTTTATTCTTCTACATTTTTTGGTATTACAATAAGCATAATTTTTGCTGGAGAGCCTAATAGTTTTCTTCTCCGCCCTCTACCTTACTATTTGCTCTCTTACAAAAGTCTTTGCTATACAACTCAATCGTACATACGATTCTCTTCCAAATATCTATTATAAATTCCAATTTCTACTTCAATGAAATTCTCGCCAAAATATCTACATTTTTTTTATATGGTGTTTCTGTGGAATAAGAACAAAGATTTTTTACTCCAGTTCGATTGCAGGAATTGGTTCCATTGCAACTGTACCACCTTGTAACAGAATCCCAAGCAACTGATCTCCTGTAACTGAACCCCCGTGCAAGTGAAACCCTGTGTAACTGAACAACCGTACATCTGGACCCTCGGGTAGCTGAGCCCTCATGCAACTGGACCCCATTTAACTGAATCCTCATGCAACTCAAACCTGTTTAATTGGACCGACCCCAGTGTATCTGAACCCCCGTGCTACAGTACCACCGTGCAACTGAACCCCTTTGCAACTTAACCCTTGTGTAATTAACCTCATTTTATCAGAAACGGAGAGTTCTAGTCCTTTCGTTGTAAGTCAAAAGTGACTAGAAACCAACCTGACGCGGGAGGGGTGGTGGCGGTTATTTTCTACATGGTGTGTTTTTCGTGTGTGGGGGGGGAGGGTTCCAACACTGATGGGGCGAGGGCACAAAACATAGACATCAAAAAGGAGAATCAAATCCGGCTTTAATGGTTTTCAATGTCTTATTTTCTTTGTTTTTGTGACAAGACAACAGAGCTTTTTTTATGAATCGTCTTGAAAGGGCTTTATATGATAACTTATCAAAGTGCTTCTCAGACTTCCAGGAGTCTTTCTTTCAACATCTTTACTTTGACACTAATCTTTAGGATTATTTTCGTCATGTCTGTTCTTTCTTCAGATTAAATAAAAAAAAAAAAAATTTTAACTGAAAGTAAGGAGCAAAATTAAAACTTAAAACGAACAGAAATTACTTCGTATATGAAAGGGGCTGCTTCCTCACCAACATCCCGCTCTTGACGCTAAAGTTTGACTCTTTCTCTCAACTCTTCTTTTTAAAACAGTAAAAAACTTTAGCGTAAAGAGTGGGATGTTGGTGAGGAAGCAGCCCCTTTCATATACGAAGTAATTTCTGTTCGTTTTAAGTTTTAATTTTGCTCCTTACTTTCAGTTAAAAAAAATTTGTTTTTTTATTTAATTTCTGAACGTTTTTCAATCAATGTATGTTTTAATTTTGGCTCTCCGGAGAGGAATAATTAAAACGAAATTTGCATATTTATTATTTTTTTGCTAAATGACTTTCTCATAATTTTGATTGAATGATTTTGAGAAAAAAGAGCGGGGGAGGAAGCCTAGTTGCCCTCCGATTTTTTGGTTAATTAAGATAAAGGCAACTAGAACTTTTGATTTTTTACGAATCTTTTTTTTTAGTAAAAGATATACGTAACTTATAAATTAGCTTACGTAAAGAAGTTTTGTATTCTCATGTTTTTATTACATATATGAGGGGGTTCGCCCCCTCGTCAGTACCTCGCTCTTTACACTAAAGCTTAGATTTTGTCCCAATTCATTAAGAATGACCCCTGAATCACCAAAGCCGTAAAATAAATAGTTGAAATTACTAAAAATACTTTAGCGTAAAGATCGGGGTATTAGGAGGAGGTGAGCTCCTCATATGGGTAATAATTTCCGTTCGTTTTAAGTTTTAATGCTGCTCTTTACTTCCAGCTGAAAAAAAACTTTCATATTTCTTTTTTCATTGTTTTTTTTTTTTAATAATGCTAGTAAATCCTGCGCTCCCTTCATGGAAATTTTCTTCTACCATGACAGATTCCTCGATGGAAAGCTCCTCCAGCCTATCCCCCTATTCTCAACCCCTCCGCCCAACCAAAAAATCCTACTGAAAACGCCTACACACTTCCCAATAACCATTACTATATGTAAGCACTGGTCAAATTTTGTAACTTGTAGCCCCTCCCCCAGAGACTGTGGGGGAGTAAGTCATCCCAAAGACATAGTTTTTATGGTTTTTGACTATGCTGAACAAAATGGCTATCTCAAAATTTTGATCCGTTGACTTTAGGAAAAAAATGAGCGTGGGAGGGGGCCTAGATGCCCTCCAATTTTTTTGGTCACTTAAAAAGGGCACTAGAACTTTTCATTTCCGTTAGAATGAGCCCTCTTGCGACATTCTAGGACCACTTGGTCGATACGATGACCCCTGGAAAAAAAAAACAAAAAAAACAAAAAAACAAACAAATAAACACGCACCCGCGATTTGTCTTCTGGCAAAAAATACAAAATTCCACATTTTTGTAGATAGGAGCTTGAATCTTCTATAGTTGGGTTCTCTGAGACGCTGAATCTGATGGTGTCATTTTCGTTAAGATCCTACGACTTTTAGGGGGTGTTTCCCCCTATTTTCCTAAATAAGGCAAATTTTCTCAGGCTCGTAACTTTTGATGGGTAAGACTAAACTTGATGAAACTTATATATTTAAAATCAGCATTAAAATGCGATTCTTTTGATGTAGCTATTGATATCAAAATCCAATTTTTTAGAGTTTTGGTTACTATTGAGCCGGATCGCTCCTTACTACAGTTCGTTACCACGAACTGTTTGATTGATTCTTTTCAAAAATATATATAATCAATAGGGCTAAACAAAAGTTTTCGGTTTAAGCAACTTACTAACCAATTAGTAAAGCGTAAGTTTTACTGTTCGTTTGAGTCAACACCTGCTAGTGGAAAAACTTTGTTGTTTCAATTAAATTTAGAAAATCTAAGACAGGCGTTCATTTGATCTTCTACTTTTTATAGAAGTCCAGATTTTTATTATTATCATTCAATTTTTTTATTTGTTTAGCTATAGCAAGTGTAAAGTTGTTCATGTTGTCTAGCTGTTCTTGAGCCCTGGCGAGTCTAATAGCTCCTCTCAATATTTCACTTTTCTTGTTCCCCTTTTTCATTTATTATTCAATTTTTGTTTGCGTTTTGTCCCATCAGGATAAGGTTCAGGTATTATTCAATCAGAAAGATTCTTTGCAATATTCTGATTAACTCGATCTAAACTGAGTTCAGATCGATAGAACAATTGTTTTAGCGCAACTCATTTCTGAACGCTAGCTAAGTATCCGTTGTTAACGGGTTTGGGTTCTACCGGCTCTCCAAATTAGTGCTAGCTAAATCTCAGTATTTGCATAATTTCGTTTTGAATGGGTCGTGGTCGACACTGATCCAATCTCTCTATAAATATACTTTTTCTCAATGCGATTAGTACTTAGAAGTGAAAATTTTAATCGAAACTGATCCTTGTTCTGTGAATATAAAACGTATAGTATATCGCAAATGTATTGAGAAATGGATTATAATAAATTTTAATTGGCCTATGTAAAACTTTGACAGAGCTGGGTATCTTAGAATTGTATTAGTTGTAATTGGTGCTCTATTAAAGTTAAAATTTGGCCCTGTCGCTAAAGATATGATACTCGCGCTTTCGAATTTTACTCGTAGTGGTGTGTGCTTGTTCAGAAAGTCTTACAAGCCGTAGTTTGGGGACTAGATTATTTAGCTGAAAAAAATGTATCGTCTCTTCTGCCCTTTTATTCTTTAGATTCGTCACTCCGTGGCATTGCTAAAATATTATAACTGCCAAAAGCAACTTTCCTCACTCTCAGGTGTTGTTAAAGCTGATTCAGATGTATTTTCCAAAGGCAAATGCTTTCTAGGAAGAAAACGACTTGAAAAATTATGCCATTGCAGCACCAATTATAGCCTCTACAAATCATCATAAATAATTAATTGTTATTCTTTCTTTATTCAATCAGTATTTATTAGGTCTACAGAGATCATTGTGTTATAACCCAAAGTTTCCAAACGGTAGGAAGGGCGACGTCATCTCTTAGACAGAGATGCCAGTCAGGTCAAAAAGCTACAAGCTTGTGTAGCTCTATAAAAGAGCCTTATATTTATTTGCTATAGATTTTAGTCAGATGTGTGTACAAATGGCAAACGAAATACTTGTACGAATAAATTAACATGAGTCAACCGATAACTAGAGGAATAATTAAGTTCGACTGATTAAACAGGTAATCAGGCTTAAAATTATTATCCTACTTATTTTAAGAGAGCCGTCAAAGGGCAGACTTTATATTGTAAATAAATTGGCAGGTCTCTTTTTATATCTGTATATCCGACAAAATTATGTGAACGCCCCTAGAAATCAAATACTGCTAGTCAAACTTGAGTTGCTTTTTCTTTCCAGAAATTTTTTTCTCGACTTGGAGGATTCCCCTTTATCATAAAAAATCAAAAAGTAATCGATTTTTACGGGTCGATGAGAAATACAGCATTATTAGTGAATACTATGTTATTTTTCTCGGCCTTGTTAGCTTTTTTGTGTACATGGACAACGTCTAAGGAGCCATAGTCTACATCATACCTTATTCACACTGAATTGCATAAGATCCTCCGGGGACATATATCTTTTTGCAAGAATTAAATTGTTTTGGGTATATATGCCTTGCCCGTTTCTTTTTTGTACTAATCTTGAATAATGGGGGTCTCCTGGTGTAATTTAGCTGCGTATTACTTGCATATTTATCCTTACTTCAGTATTTGTTCTTTGCGATAATCAGCTATAGATTCGTATAAACCTTTATTATAACACCCTAAAACTCTTTTAAAACCCACATATCGCAGACTGGTAGCGACTGCAGATTCAAAAGACTCCATGTTTTACATGCTTTTTTGCAAATATATCGGTTCCTGTTGAGTTTTTTTCTTACATTTTTATTCGGTATAAACACTACAGAGAACTAAATTCTCTAAAATGTTTTATTCGAAAGTTTTGTTTCTACGTCCGATATTGTTTTTTACAGAGAGCAATGAGCCCGCTGTGTTTATCTAACTAGGGGCTATTAAGGCCGTGATTAAGTGAGCTGATGGAACTAAAAATCCCATGTTAAATTGAAAATTTATGTTTAAAAAGTACTCAAGTATTCATTGGCGGAAGATTTTAATATCAGGTCATCGCTTCTTGAAGATGCTACAAAATGTTTGCAAGGATTTTGCTCTATGTCCTCTAATTGCTTGGAAATCTTAGAAAATGTCTAGCTCTTTTTCACAAGTGTACTATATGAAGGATATTGCTTTTAAAACAAAATCGGGACTATCATGAGCAGAAGACAATAGCCTGTAAGATGATTGGAACCATTTTTCGATGTATTTTCCTGTTTTCTAACAGTCCCATAGAATATTTTCAGCTACCTGAGACTTTTACAATTCGGTTGCCAGAAAGAATCGTTTTAGGTCGCCGATAATACCCCCTAGAGACCAAAATGACAAGCTGGTATAATCAGCTGCTTGTTAATAGAGTGTGAAATTTTCATAAATTATTTCAATGCAATGAAGAAACCTAGAAATGAGAAATAGTCAGGAGCCTTTAGTAAAGTTGTGCACACAAAGCCGAAATCGTGGGGAAAATTAAATCAAAGCGAGGTATACATCTTAAAAGTGTTACCACACATAGACAGCGCCTTTGTAAAAAGTATTTGGAGCTTGGTAGATGCAAATATCCAAAATACCTAATAATGCGGTACGCTGAAGAACTAGACAAGTCAAGAGATTTAGGTCAAGCGACAAACCTTGAGGCAGAGCAGAACCCTATACCTTGCTCTTCACGCTAAAGTATTTTTAGAAATTTCAACTATTTATTCTACGGCTTTTGTGATTCAGGGTCATTCTTAAGAAACTGGGACAAAATTTAAGCTTTAGCGTAAAGAGCGAGGTACTGACGAGGGGTGAACCCCCTCATATATGTAATAAAAATATGAGAATACAGAAGTTCGTTACGTAAGCTAATTTGTAAGTTACGTATATCTTTATCTAATAAAATTAATTTTTACTAATAATTTTATTATTAAAAACATTCGTAAAAAATTAAAAGTTCTAGTTGCCTTTTTAAACAACCAAAAAATCGGAGCACAACTAGACCTCCTTCCCAGCTCCTTTTCTCCTCAAAATCATTCGATCAAAACTATGAAAAAGCCATTCAGCCAAAAAAATAAATATGCAAATTTCGTTTTAATTATTGATCTGCTGAGAATAAAAATCAAAACATGCATTGCTTCAAAAACGTTCAGAAATTAAATTAAATAAAAACAAGTGTTTTTTAACACTTAACTCACTTTTTTTAACTCAAGAGAATTAAAAGACAGAAGGCTATCCTAACTTCAATTTTGAAGCTCGATGTTTTCAAGTTCACTTAATCACGGCCTTAATGATACAAGAAAAATCAGAAACATGGACAATTGAAGGAAGGATTGCGCAAAGACTAGATTAAACAAGAGCCAAGAGCTCATATGGCATGAGCTCTAGCAAAATTTTACAAAATTAATAGATTGAATTAAAAGGAAAATCAGAGGCTTAATACCGGTCAGGATTTAAAATAAGAGCTTTGAGACACGAGGTTCTTCTAACTATCAAAATTCTTTAAGATCCAATCACCCATTCGTAAGTTAAAAATACCTCACTTTTTCTAGTTTTTCCTCTCCATTCAGCCCCCCAGAGGGTCGAATTAGGGAAAATCGGGGAAATCAAGTCAATTTGTGCAGGTTCCTGATACACCTACCAATTTGCATCGTCCTAGCACGTCCAGAAGCACAGAGCTCGCCAAAGCACTGCCCCCCAAACCCCCAATGAGATTGGATCCAGTTTGGTTACGTCAATCACATATCTACGACATGTGCTTATTCTTCCCACCAAGTTTCATCCCCATCTCTCTACTCTAAGTGTTTCCAAAATATCCGTTTTCCCTCCCCGCCCCTCCCCCCCCAAATGTCATAATATCTGGTCGGGAATTAAAATAAGAACTCTGTGACATGAGTTCCTTCTAAATATCAAATTTCATTAAGATCTGGTCACCCATTCGTAAGTTAAAAATACCTAAATTTTTCTAATGTTTCCAAATTAACAACCCCCCAACTCCCCCAAAGAGAGCATATCCATTCTGGTTATGTCAATCACGTATCTAAGACTTGTACTTATTTTTCCCACCAAGTTTCATCCTGATCTCTCCAGTCTAAGTGTTTTCCAATATTTCCAGTTTCCCCCTCCAACTCCCCCCAGTGTCACTGGGCCCGTTCGGAATTTAAAATGAGAGCTCTGAGTTACTAGGTCCTTCTAAATATCATATTTCATAAGATTTGATAACCTGTTTGTAAATTAAGAATACTTCATTTTTTCTAATTTTTCCGAATTTACCGCCACCCCCTCTCAATTCCCCCAAAGAGAGCGGATCCGTTTCGTTTAAGTCGATCACGTATCTAGGACTTGTGCTCATTCTTCCCACCAAGTTTCATCCCGGTCTCACAACTCAAAGCATTTTCTAAGATATCTGGTTTCCCCCTCCAACTCCCCCCCAGTGTCACCAGATCCGGTTGGTATTTAAAATAAGAGCTCTGAAGCACGAGATCCTTCTCAATGTCAAATTTCATTAACATACAATAACCTGTTCGTAAGTTAAAAATACCTCATTTTTCGAATTTTTCAAATTAACCACCCCTCAACCCACCCACCCCCAGATGGTCGAATCGGGGAAGCGACTATTTTTAATTTAATCTGATCTAGTCCCTGATATGCCTGCCAACTTTCATTGCCCTAGCTTATCTGCAATTGTACAAACTAGCAAAAGCAGGACCAAGAGACAGACAGACAGACTGACAGAAATTGTGATTTCTGTCAGAACTTGGTAAATACCAAGTGCCATAAAAATAGAGCTCAAATAAGTATCTCAAACGGGTAAAAAGAAATGGCAATAGATTAGAAACGGGAAATAGTTATTGTGCCCATACATCATCAAATAAAAAAAAAGAGAAAAAGGAGTTGATTTTAGTTCAGGACATATATAAGGAATTATTAAGGTGCTCCAAAATAAAGAGAATGAAGCTTTTATGGAGCCTCTCTGTAACAGCCTGATTCTAGAGTAAGCTGATGTTGCTAATGGGTTTAAGAAGGGGGCTTAGGGTTTACTTCTAGCCGGGACTTCTAGCCGACTCAGGAATGGTAACCATGATCTATATTGGTCTAAACAGAAAATATTATTTCGAGAGCTAATTTCTTCGCTGCCAGCGGGGCACTGGAACATCAGAGAGCTGTCTAAGGACTCATTTTGAAGGAAATTATTACATCCAGTGCCTTTTGTACTATCAAAATATACTAAAAAAAATGGTAATAAATTACCAAATTCAAAATAAAATAAAATTTGACAAAAAACTGCATTTTCGTATACAATATAATGAATGACGTCATAATCGTAGATTACAGTCGGTTGCAACTAGGGTTTGTTCTTTATCATATCCAGCATTAGGTTTCAAAAATTCATTGACTTTTATGGGAGTTGTCCGCTTTTCCGAAAATCAGGGAAATTTTTTCAGGTGCGTAGCTTTTGATGGATCATTTTAAACTTGATAAATTTTATATATTTTAAATAAGCATCAAAATTCAATTCGTTTGATATGTTCAACATTATCAATACTGTGTTTCTTTCAGTTTCGGTTATAGATGAAGTTCTTGGCTATATCTTATCGGCAAAAGCAGAATCTTTGGCAGCATTTTAAAAAATTTTCAAAGAAAAAATCGCTCAACTCTTGTGCGAGTACGTTCCAAAAAATATCTTATAGTTATTGCTTTAAATTGTTCTTTCTTAGTTTACAAAAATACGCTGCTAAAACAAACAAAAAATTGTGAATTTGATAACGAAAAATACTTCCTTGCAACAGTAGGGATCGAACCTGAGCGCCTTTAGATGAGCAGCGCAGTCGTATCCACTAAGCTGTCACAAGGTAACAGTGTGGATGATTTATTGAGAAAGTGAATTGTGTAATTGATTATAACAGCTAATGTCACATGAAGTAACGATCCATTACCAGTGGCATATTTTACAATCAGCATTGCAAGATTATCATCAGGTTTTTGCCAAATTAAACAAGGTTGTAGCAAATAATTGATTAAATTAAAGCCGATTAGGAGAATCTCCATAAAACTCATAAGCCTTTATAATTACACTAAGCTATTACTGACTGGATTCCTTTGATAAGGGGTTTTCTGGGGGTCGGCGTTTTTTTTTTCGGCTACAATTTTTACAGCTTCAATAATATTAGCTAAAATGTCTATTAGTATATGAAAATGACTGACACCTAACCAGCAATACATTAATTTACTGGAAACAATCACCTATTAAAGAAGAGCCTTTAAACTCAAGACACCTATGACAAGGAATGCCTTCTCCCAAACATTAGGAGTGCTGGTTCAATAATTTCATCCTTTAAAAAAATATACGATAAAAAAAAAAAAAAAAAAAAAAAATCATGTTTTTTCTGGCAAAAAACAACTTTTACAAAAAACAACGAAATATAGAGGATGAAGCTTTTATGGAGCCTTTCTGTAGCAGCCTGATTCTAGAGTAAGCTGATATTCCTAATGGGGTTAAGCAGGGGACGTAGGGTTTACTTCTAGCCTGACTTCTACCCGACTCAGGAAAGGAAACCATGATCTAAATTGGTCTAAACAGAAAATATTACCAAACAGAAAATTAGTGGGGTTGTAAAATTGGGGGGGAAATCCTCAGTACAGGAGACGCAAGTAAATTTTATCCCTCCTTTCTTTTAAGGTGAAATTGAGTGTGGTTTCAAGGAGGAAGAAGAACAACATTTCGTTCTCTTTGCAAATGATCCTGAGCAAACACTTTTAGACCAGCTCAATTTTGTTGCTAAGTTCACTTGAAAGTTGTAAATGTCAGACTAGACATTCATATTCCAATATTGGCCATTCAAAAGATAAGTAAACATGGAGGGAAGGCATCTTAAGACACCTAAATTTGTTTAAACTTTAATGGATGGATAGTGATATATTTGATAGTTTAAATATTCGAAACAAGTATATCAAACTTATGACTAATAGAAATTGTGACACAAATGAGCTTAACAAGTTTCTCTAGCATTAGGGTGGGGCAGAGTCTAGAAAAACGGGAGTGGATTTCGTGAAGTTTATCATCATTGCATTTGATTTGATGGTATTTACATTCATATTTAGATTCTTATCTTCATCTGAAACAAGGGTTAGGCATTGAGGGGATCACTTATAATATTCCTCTGACACTTCAAGGATTGACAATTCATCCACATATTTCCATCTCTGAGAGAACTTCTTATCAAAATTCATTAATCTTTTCTAGAAATAAAAGCGGTCCTAATACAGTAGTGTGCGTGTAACTGAACCCCAAGCAACTGAACCCTCATGCCACTAACTGTGTCCCATACAACTGAACAACTGTGCAACTGAACCACTGTGAAACTAAACTCCTCTGCAAATGAACACTTGTGTAACTGAACCCTTGTGCAACTAAACCACCATACTTTGTTTTTCAGTAATCTGCAAATATGAGACAATATAATTGCGTAAAAAACAAGTTAGAAACATTACATGTTCTATCTTGCTGGAATAGCTTATTTTTAAGGCCACGACATAAATGCCTGTCAAGAGGATTCATAAGAAAGCTGTTTTGTTGTCAGCAATCAAAGAAAATTGGATGTTAGAAACCATTAAAGACAGATTTATTTCTACCTTTTTTTAAGCATGTTAGTGGAGGTTCCATTCACTCAGTCACTATCTACAGGTCCAGGTTTTTACCACCCTCCCCCCTGAAAATACCCCGTTCCGCGGCTGCTTGGTTTCCAATTCCTTTTTGACTTATAAAAAAAAGGAATAGAACAATAAATTTCTAATTGAATGAACATCCTCTGAAGTTTCTACAATCGTGAGGCAGAGGTAGGATGAGAAAGGGGCAGCCCCCCTGCTGCCCCTTTCTGCTGCCGGTTTAATGTTACTCTTTGCTTTCATAATAAAAGCACAGACCAGAAAAATTCCCAGAAACCAATAAGGATTAAATATCAATGTCACATTTAAGATGTGTTTTTTTTTAATCCAAAAAAATAACTAAAGCCCTAGATACAGCGCTGGTGATGATATATTAATTTCTCCCTTAGGACTAATTCTATATTTATCTGAAGGCTAAATGAGAGTTGGGGTGTTTTAGTATTAAAATACACCCTCTGCGGCATCTCCCTTCCTCTCTTACAGCTATAAAACAATCACAGAGCCCAATTGCAGAGCTTTAAAGCCCTTATGCAAATGTTTGGAATTGTAAGAAAAAAGAGGATTTTCCTAAGAAATTGATACTTGCATAGACCTTAAAAATATTTTGGCTAAATAAGAAGGAAGAAAGATGCATCAAAGAGTGCATTTTAATACCAAAACATCCTTAATCTCATAAAGCCTTCAGATAAATACAGAATTAGATCTAAGAAAGTGACAAGGGGAGGATGGAGGTAGGGCTGTATCAAAGATTTTTGTTTTGAGCGTCATTTTTTAGGGGGGGGGGAGTAAAAACAACTTTAAAAAAATACATCAAAAAATGAAATTAATATTTCATCCCTCTTGATTTCTGAGAATATTTCTGGTCTAAGCTGTTATTATGAAAGTAATCGCCGATAATACCCCCTAGAGACCAAAATGACAAGCTGGTATAATCAGCTGCTTGTTAATAGAGTATGAAATTTTCATAAATTATTCAGTTCAATGAAGGAACCTAGAAATGAAAAATAGTCAGGAGCCTTCAGTAAAGTTGTGCACACAAAGCCGAAATCATGGGGAAAATTAAATCAAAGCGAGGTATACATCTTAAAAGTGTTAACACACCTAGACAGCGCCTTTGTAAAAAGTATTTGGAGCTTGGTAGATGCAAATATCCAAAATACCTAATAATGCGGTACGCCGAAGAACTAGACAAGTCAAGAGATTTAGGTCAAGCGACGAACCTTGAGGCGGAGCAGAACCCTATACCTTGCTCTTTACGCTAAAGTATTTTTAGAAATTTCAACTATTTATTCTACGGCTTTCGTGATTCAGGGGCCATTCTTAAGAAATTGGGACAAAATTTAAGCTTTAGCTTGAAGAGCGAGGTACTGACGAGGGGTGAGCCCCCTCGTATACGTAATAAAAATATGAGAATACAGAAGTTCTTTACTTAAGCTAATTTGTAAGTTACGTATATCTTTATCTAATAAAATTAATTTATACTAATAATTTTACTATTAAAAACATTCGTAAAAAATTAAAAGTTCTAGTTGCCTTTTTAAATAACCAAAAAATCAGAGGACAACTAGACCTCCTTCCCTGCTCCTTTTTTCCTCAAAATCATTCGATCAAAACTATGAGAAAGCCATTCAGCCAAAAAAAAATAAATATCCAAATTTCGTTATAATGATTCATCAGCAGAGAGCATAAATCAAAACATGCATTACTTCAAAAACGTTCAGAAATTAAGTTAAATAAAAACAAGTGTTTTTTAACTTAAAGTAAGGAGTGACATTAAGCGAACAGAAATTACTTCATATATGAAAGGGGCTCCTTCTTCATCAACGCCCCGCTCTTCACGCTAAAGTCCGACTCTTTCTCTTAACTCTATTTTTAAAACAGTAAAAAACTTTAGCGTAAAGATTGGGGCGTACACGAGGAAGCAGTCTCTTTCATATACGAAGTAATTTCTGTTCATTTTAAGTTTTAATGCCACTCCTTACTTTCAGTTAATTTTTTTTTAATTTAATTCGTCAGAAAACTTTGGTTTTCTAAGAATCCTCGAAGAAAGCTTTCAACTAAGTTTGGTGTTTAGTTTCGAATTAATCAGCTAAGGTATTTTAAATAGCCTATCCCTAGGAAAAAAAGTGGAAAAAACAATAAATTTTAAACTGCTTTCTATGCATGCCGTCACAGTTTCATATACATGGGCATTTTGCACTTGAGAATGATAGTGCTCTTTTCCTCATTTTCTCTTCTCCCTTGGTTGGTAACCAAGCTTTGCAAGACGCAGCCAAATATATTACTATTTCTCGGCTGAAGCACCTCGCCAAAGGAAGCTGTCTATCAAAACCTTTCACAAGACTTGATAATTGGTGCTATTTGAAGTTTGACAATCGACGGTCTCTAGAGAATTAAAAGACAGAAGGCTACCCTAACTTCAATTTTGAAGCTCGATGTTTTCAAGTTAACTTAATCACGACCTTAACTATTAGCTGGTAATACCGATCAAAATACTACTTCAGTTCATGTCAATTATTGACTTCCTTTATTTTTAGGCTCTTGGCAAGCGGTATCTTTGCTGTCCAGCGGCTGTGACCATTGGCCATCTCCAGAAGTTTATTCGCCTTAAATATGATCTCGAGTACCCTTACAAGGTCAGTAGATTCATCCTTTCTAAATCATTTTATATTGACTTCTATCGAAGTCGTGGCTTGATTCCCCTTTCCATATCAGTCCCATTGGCTCATACAAAAAAAATGTATTAATGGCAGACTAAGAGTATTATGGCTTTCATTAACTTTTGAAGGCATTTGATTCGATCTACGGAAGTGTTTTTCATGTTATTGTTTCCGTGACAAGATTCACCGGATCATTTTGCGTTATATAAATCCATGGGTGGTTTCTGGAAGCCTGGTCAAAGATGGGACAAAGGCCAGTTGAATATTACAGGAGGAACAGCAGCCGACAGGACAAGGTGGTTGTAAAAACTAGTCTCGATGTCCTTTTTTGCTTTTAGGATGGTTCATCGTCTGGCTCCCGTTGAGGATAAAGATGTATTATGGCCAGGTGTGTGCTTTACAGAGTAACGAGGGGAAACCTACTCAACAGTTTAACGTAAAGTCTGGTGTTCAACAGAAATATAGATATATTTTTTTGCTATCTACTGAAACTGCTTGCTATCTACTTAAACTGCATCTTTCAAATGTGCAGCTTCAAGGGTCAGATTTAGATTGAACAAAGTTAAACCTCGTGACGATGGTTTTGCTGGAAATTCAAGTCCTCCTCGTTCAACTTACAGAAGAGCTCTTACAGAACTCTTAAACACAGCAGAACAAAATACATATGTCGAAGTGTTTAATTTTATCATATTTCTTCGAGAGCGAATGCATTCATTTGGAATCATTTACTGTTATCCTTAATATGGAAAACAGTAAAATTTTCATGTTAAGTGTTTTGAAAAGCTTAAGGTAAATAAAACACATTTACCACTGACAATTACCAGTGCACTGGTAAATTACCAATCCACTTGTTTGTAACAAACAACTATTGGTCCAATAAGTGAGGCAAACTTACTCCCGTCGTTTACCCGTGCCATTTAACCAAACACTTGGAAAACTATAGGTTATATGACTACCTTAGCTTTATGGATATCTACCTTAGTTCTACTGCCCTATTGAATAACATGTGGACGGATAATAGATAGACATATTTATTAGCAAACCAGCTAGCATCATTTTCATACAATCCTAATAAGCGGGGTTAATGCCAGTATTGCCTCTCACTCAATTGGACTATCTGTCTTTGATTTTTCTACAATTAGCTATGACTTGATGCCCACAGCTATTCGATTTTAATTCAAAAATCAACATTCGGAATTGATACAAAGGTTGAAAAAAAAATATCTTTAAGCTCTTTTAAAATCAGCCTTTAGTAAGTTTAATTTTTTTTTCGTTGATAATAGCTTCCAGGCGTGAAGCTGAGATATTTGCAATTTTATTATTATCTGTGAAAAAATACTTATAATTATTTTCACTGTCACATTTGAAACATTACACCAGTTTTTGTATATTTTCATTTCTTCATTTTGTAAATTTGATTTTGCTTTAAACACATTTTTTCAACTGAAAGAAGGAGCAGAATTACAAAATTATTCCGTAAATGAGAGGGGCTGCTCGTTAATCCCTTGTTCCCACGTTAAAGTTTGACATTTTATTCTAATTCTTTACGAAAAACTCCCGAAACACAAAAGCCGTTCAGTTGAAATAAGTCGCTTTTTTAAAAACCTAAAAATAGCTTTAAAAAAACCTACACCTTTTCAAGATGCTGTTGGCCGCAAATTGCGCCAGTTAACACAGCCTCTCGATGGTCAAATTTAAATTTTCAGCAAAAAAGGCTGCTTCAATTGTACCAACTTCTGCTTGAGCCTTAAAAAGCCACGGTGGAATATAGAGGTGCCCAAAAGTCAAAAAGAGCCCGATCTACTTTGCCTGAACCGTGATATAAACAGCTTAAAAAGTTTGTTCGGTCCAAAAGATAGCCAAAAACTAAGTTGAGCTGTGAATCCTTGTGCTGTTGAATCATTCGTATTAATTATGATTTATTGTACCGAAACCTGTTCTTGAACCTGAAAAAAAAATATAAAAAAAAAATCTAAGATGAGTTTTTTGGAAGTTTCTAAAATTGTAGGAGGATTACGTTGATACTGTAATTATGTAGATAATACCTACTACCACCAGCAATATTTTATTCCTAATAACATTTTTTTCCTATGCAAAAGGACCATATTGAAGTCTATGATGGTGAACGATATGACGCTTGGATTGGCAATGATTTTAGTGCATTGCTTTGGGTCGCTTATAACATCACAACGACTCCTATTGCGCCCACTCTTGCATTTTACCAAAGGCCGAACACAAAATGAGCTTAAAGATTTATTTTTCAACCTTTTTTTTTTGCTTCTGAACGTTTACTAAGAAAAGTGTCAATAAAGGTTTTCATATATGCTTTTTGATCAAATTGGAGGCTCTATGAATCCTTTTGACCCCGAAACTATCGGCTACCATTCATCGCAAAAGAATATAGTGAACAACAATATTCTGTATTGGATCCAGGTCTGCAATAACTTTTTGTTTATGTCCAGTGCATAACCTCATCCTCTACCAAAGAAATGTTTTGTGAACTCAACGAAAACTTAGTCACTGGTCTGTTTATGTACGGAAAAACAAAATCCTTTGCCGCGTCATGAAGTTCCAAAGGTATTTAACCATCAATTTCAAATAACCATCCTTTCGGTCCACTCTCCTCAACGCTGGCGATGTCAGGGAAATTTGGAGCACAAGGATTGTTAAGCCATTCGTAATTACCACACGGCAAAAAGTAGTGAAATATTGCCTGCAGAAAGGGAATTCATATCCAGAAAAACTGCATCTGAATTTTCAACGGTGCGTTTTCCAGTCGGGTCAGTTTCCAAGATACGATCCCCGTGAAAAACACACCTTCCCCTCATGGACTTCAACAAATATATGCTGATCCACGTCGGTGATCGAGCCTACTTTTTCTTGATTTTTAAAAGTTGATATTCACAGTTTTCAAGGCTTTTCATACAAAAAAACGTGTCTATAGAACGTGTCTATAGAACGTGTATTTCAACTTATTTCCATCCGTCCTCTTAAGTAGTACGACCTGAGTATGTAAATTATGCTCCCCTTTGAATATAGACTATATGCACCGATTATGCAAGTTACGTATCTTTTGTATCCATTGAGACTATAGCAATGGAATAAAGTATTTATTTCCAGGGTCCATTGATTCTATAGCGATACAATAAATTACGTCCCCCCTGGACCCATTGAGGCTGTAGCGATGGAATAAATTACTTAAAGTCTGTACCCATATAGGCTATAGTGACGGAATAAATGACGTTCCGTTTGTAATATGCTAATGAGGTGTATCATCCGTATTGTAAGCACTCTTTAAGCCCTTAGGCGTTCCTTTTGGAGTATAGGCAAATTTTGTTCCTGCTGTCCCTGCTACTTATGAACCTTATTCATAAAATATTACAGACTACTATTTAAGTCTAATAAATAGACAAGTACACATAATAATCGTATGTTGTTTCAGAGACCAAACTGGCTAAGCATGATTATACAAAAAAAAAAATCGGAAAAGAGGACCGCTTTGTTTCATTAATAATACATCCATTATTATCTCCATTGAAGATCTCACGCAAGTTTTAGGGATTTAGTTGAAATTAAAAAGCGCATCCTCTAAAAAGTGGATCTTTATTCTTTATTTGTTGGTTCTTTTTTTAATTTTTCACTTCGAAAAGAGGAAAAGTAAAAGTTTTGGCTGAAAAGATTGAATTTTTAATTTTTTTTATTATTTTTTTTTTTACTGATAGTAATTTATATTTTTTTTCTAAGTTTCGAAAAATTGAAGAAAAATTAAAGAAATAACATACTCTTTCTCTTAACTCTACATTTTAAAACAGTAAAAAACTTTAGCGGAAAGAGCGGGGTTTTGAGGAGGAAAAGCCCCTTTCATATACGGAGTAATTTCTGTTCGTTTTAAGTTTTAATGTCGCTTCTTACTTTAATTTAAAAAAAGCTTATTTCTTTTGTTTAATTTCTGGACGTTTTTGAATTAATGGATGTTGCCTCTCCGCATCTTGCCTCTCCGCACATAAATAATTAAACCGAAATTTGCATATTCATTTTTTGGGGCTAAATGGCTTTTTCATATTTTTAATCGGAAGATTTTGAGAAAAAAAGAGCAAGGGAGGAAGCCTAGTTGCCCTCTAATTTTTTGATTGCTTAAAAAGGCAACTATAACTTATAATTTTTACGATTGTTTTCATAAGTAAAAAGTATACGTAACTTACGAATTAAATTACATAGCGAACTTCTATATTCATATGTTTTTATTGCACATATGAGGGGGCTCACCCTCGTCGATACCTCGCTCTTTACATTAAAGCTGAAATTTTGTTGCAATTCCTGAAGAATGACCCCTGAATCACAAAGGCCGTAGAATAAATAGTTGAAATTACTAAAAACACTTAAGCATAAAGAGCGAGGTATTACGAAGAGGTAAACCCCTCATATGCGTAATAATTTCTGTCCGTTTTAAGTTTTAATGCTGCTTCTCACTTTCAGTAGAAAAAACTTTTCGCATTTATTTCTGCATTGTTAAATAATTCTAGAAAATCCTGCGCCCCCTCCATTGAAAGTCTTTTCCCCCATGAGATGCTCCTTCATGGAAAGATCCTCGCCGGTAACTCTCTCCCCTCAACTCTTCCCCCCAAACCAAAAAAAAAATCCCCCTGAAAACGTCTGTGCACTTCCCAATAACCATCACTATATGTAAACACAGGTCAAAGTTGTAACTTGCAGCCCCTCCCACGGGGACTGCGGGGGAGTAAGTCGTCCCCAAAGAAAAGTTATTAAGTTTTCCGATTATGTTGAATAAAATGGCTATCTCAGAATTTTGATCCGGTGATTTTGGGGGGAAAATGAGCGTGGGAGGGGGCCTAGGTGCCCTCTAATTTTTGGGTCACTTAAAAATGCACTAGAAAGTTTAATTTCCGTTAGAATGAGCCCTTTCGCGACATCCTAGGACCACTGAGTCGATACGATCACCCCTGGAAAAGAAAAAAAAAAAAAAAAAAAAAAACCCGCGATTTGTTTTCTGGCAAAAAATGCGAAATTCCACATATTTGTAGATGGGGGCTTGAAACTTCTACAATAAGGTTCTCTGATACACTGAATCTGATGGTGTGATTTTCGTTAAGATCGTATGACTTTTAGGGGGTGTTTCCCCTTTTTTAAAATGAGGCAAATTTTCTCAGGCTCGTAAGTTTTGATGGGTAAGACTAATCTTGATGAACTTATATATTTAAAATCAGCATTAAAATACCATTCTTTTGATTTAACTATTGGTATCAAAATTCCATTTTTTAGAGTTTCGGTTACTATTGAGCCGGGTCGCTCGTTACTACAGTTCGTTACCACGAACTATTTGATAATGCATCCATTATTATCTCCATTGAAGATCTCACGCAAGTTTTAGGGATTTAGTTGAAATTTAAAAGCGCATCCTCTAAAAAGTGGATCTTTATTCTTTGTTTGTTGTTGGTTCTTTTTTTAATTTGTCTCTTTGAAAAGAGGAAAAGTAAAAGTTTTGGCCGAAAAGATTGAATTTTTACTTTTTTAATATTTTTTTGTACTGAGAGTGAATTATATTTTTTTTTTCGTTTTTCTACGTTTCGAAAAATAGAAGAAAAATTAAAGAAAATAATTCTTAGTACTGTTAAAAAAAAAAATAAAGATAAAAGAATGGCCAAAATCTGACTTGCAAAAATGTAAACTAAAGATTTGAAAATTTTGCTTAAAAGTGAGTTCGTATTCCATATCATCTAAATAAATTTAATGATACTTATCAAACACACTGAATGGCATTGTGTTGATATTTTCAATTAATTGAACAGTCAGCAATTGAAACCACTAATTAAATACTTAGAGTAAAAAGAAGTTACGACACCTAAGAATCAAGGAATCAATATTTTTTTTTTTTTTCAGGTGGATATTCTATGTCATTCCGAGCTTTTGTTACCGGAATATCGCCTATTAGATGTTGCTTATATAACATCTTGGACGCAGGTAATTCGTTTTTACATCGTTAATGTCAGAACGCCACGTGTTCCCCACATTTTTCTATCACGCTTGTCACACGCCACCTGGTAACCACGATTTCTAAAATTGGACGGCCCCCTTGGTTAGGGTAGACTATATGATTCGGCAAAATTGATTTATAATCATCTAAGATGGATTTCATTAGAGTTTTGGTAAAATTAGCAATGCAGTTCTAGTCTTAGACTCAAGCTCATATGTTTTTTTTTTCTAATGCAGAAGCTAAAATTCAAAATGAACTAAGAATATGCCAAAAATTTGAAAGGTACAAGAAAACATATCAAAGCCGGTACATGTCGGCTCTAGTCGTAGCTTCCCCCGGGTTATACCCCCCCTCCTTGCGGATAATTATCCTCAGATAATTCCCTCCCTCCACTGAAAATTTCTCCACATGGAGAATTGAGAAGCCAGAGATAAAATATAAGATGGATACCTCGAAAGGTTGATCCGATGTCTTAACGGGTATCAGAATGACCAGAAATCTGATTTTCTAATGAAATTTAGCAATTCCTTTTCAGATGAATTGAATCATTCATTTTATCACATTTTCTGAGCAAAAGTACGAAACATACCAGATCAGTAGACATCGGTCTAGCATTGCCAATTGTAAAGGGTCATAAGGACTTCAATGTGATCTTATATTTTATCAAACGCATGGTATGTGAAAGGGGTGGTTTTATACTCTTTGGAAGGTGTTCATTCGATTGAAAATCATATTTCTAGTGTCCTTTTTAAGAGTCAAAAGTAATCGGATTATAAGCAGCCCCTTCTTCGCCAGTATATGTGTTGTACCTTTATAGGATGAAACAAAATCTTGTGTAATACTTCATTCGGATGTCCTTGCGGGTAAATGATATTGGAAGGGGGATAGTAATACGAAAACATAATGGCTCGTTGAGTCTTCACATGAACATAGAATTAGATTTAAGGAAGGGGGTGTAGCAATTGATATATAATTCCCCTTGATTTCCGTGAATATTCCTGGTCTACGCAATTGTTTCTCGAGTAAAGAGTAACACTAAACTATTTGTAGATTTCTAAGAAATTTTTGGCAAAGTTGCCAAATCATTTTAATTTTATTTCCTTTTTTGCATAATCCTATATCTACTAACAATGGGTGTATGTATTTTTTTTTAATGAATATTTGTTTATAAACAAAATTTGTTCGTAGGTCATAGAGGGAGAATAAAAAAGCTCTTGAAGTAGCACTTTAAGTTAACGATTTTTATTCGATTGCAAATTTAAGTGGTCCATTAATCTAGAATTAGATGCCGTGCTAGTTCACTCAATAATACAACTGTGTAACTTAACGGTTCCTAAGCTTTCAAGAGGAACATACCTCGTACGCATAGTTGAGATAAAGATTAGTTAAGAGCTTTAGTAGCTAAAATGTTGCCTGTTTTATTATTTTGTCATTATTCTGTTTTGATTTTTTCAGAAATATAGGTTTTTTCAAGAACTAAATTTTTTTAGACCTCGAAAACTTCAGCTCCGTAGAACCTGAATAAACTATTTTTACTTTTTAATGTCCTATTATTCATTGAAGAGTTGACAATAAGATTAGATCAAAAGATTATTATATTCATTTGCATAGTCAAAATTGAGTTTGTCTGTCTTGGTCTCTGTTTAAATTTTACCATGACATTAGTTAAAGTTACGAAAAGGCATGTCTGTTGCGTTTAATTTTACTGAAGAATAGGATTTTTATTGCAACTAAAAACTGACATTCACATAGGAATTTGTTTCTGAAGGATATGACATTTGTTTGGGGGGGGGAGGTGTTAGTTTCAAGTTTGAAATTGTCCAAAATTATGATACTTGTGGGTGAATATATAACCAAATAAATCCCTTTCCAAAGACCCCATCCCTTTCTGCTATGTGGTTATCATGAAAAATAGTTTAAATAGAAGACCCCCTTGATTTCAAAAACGTTACCATGTCAAACTGACAGCCATAGAAAGTTGAGGGCATTTCATTCCAATATAAATTTCTATGCATCTCCCATCCCCTCTTGTCCCTCCCCAAGAACTGTAAGATGGACCTGCCGCAGCAAAGAGTCCTTATTCGCTGTCCTGTGTAGAAAATTAGCATTTCGGCCCTTGATTTAGGCGGTATGAACAAAATTCCAAGATACCTGCTGCATTGTAGTCTGAGAATCGTGTTGCCAATAATAAAGATGAATTATTTATCATCTACATCATACCGAGATATATGACTCTCATGGAGCAATTGAATAAAAAATATGGGAAACGAAATTATTGGCCTACGTAAAAAAATGAGCATTATTTAATACAACGCTAACAGGAATTCTATAAAAACAAGACTGGTAAGATTTTTTTTTTGTAAAAAACAAAGACAACAATGCGGATGGTAAATTCTTTATGCAAAAAAAAGATCAAGTTATCCTGCTTCAGAAAGGAAAGAATTCAAAATTAGGACAAATTATATTCCGAACATGTTGGTGGCTGTGAGAATATGTTATTTAGGATCTGCTCCACCCTCTCCAGTAATATGAAAGGAACCTACTTTCGCAAAATCACAACTTGAGCCCTATTTGGTGTCGAAAGAGGTGAAATCTTCAAGCTAATGGGTTCCTTTAGAGAAGTCATAGCTCTTTGAAAAAACTTGGTAGTTTCAGCTAATGGTACAGGATTTTGCGTACAGTTTTTCTCCATGAACTGTCTACTGTTTTACTCTGATATTTCTAGCCAAATTTTGAGCTCCTCCCCCGAAAGAGCACTCGTTCTTTTGCATACTTAAATTTGCGGATAAAGCAAGTGATACATATCCCAGGCAGAACTTAGTTTTGTTATGCCTTCTGGACGATATTTTTTAACATGTTTTTAATTTTTGGTTACAAAGTCTGTAGTCCTACAATCAGTAGGAGCTATGTGCTATTTTATTTTATACTGTTCTTTGTTAGGACAGGAGACAATTGTAACATTGAACTGAGAGATTAAATACAATTATTTTATTTAAAATTTTCAGAAATCGTTCAAGTTTCTGTTGACAAATCAGATGTTTTGTTAAAGCCCTCAAAAAGTTACTGCATTTTATGCAACTATGTCTACATGCTTTTTAAAATATTAAAAATCATATTTGATCTTCGTATTCAAGTAGATGTTAATAGCATTTGCTACTACAGAGTTATAGAAAAATACTTTTTTTTGTAAAAAATCGATTATATTTTTAAAAATTATTTTTGTTAATTACGAAAGATTCTTCAATACATCAATTTCCTTTCAAGTGAGCCATTAAACAGCTCTCTATGATTTTCCATTGCGCCGCTAGCTGAGGAGAAAAAATCGGAAAAAAGATGCCGTCAATGCAGAATATCGTGATTGAAGCCACTTTTCTCGTTTTTCAAGCCAAATTATTTTCTTTGTTGTTCAAGCCAAGAGACAATTAGTCTCGTATATAGAGGTAGTTAACAAGGCGGTTCTAATAGTGTTCTTTGTTTTTTGATATGCCTCTCCTTTTAGGAGCTATGTGCTATTTTATTTTATACTGTTGGACTTGATCATTTCTTACTAGTTTGCTAGCTACCGGTGCAACACGGATGTTGTCGTAACCATGGTCCTACTGAAAGAATGACTTTTTTCAAGTATTAAGCTGTCCATTAGGGAGCCCAGCACCATCCCGTACCTCAGTCATAAGTTTGTGGAATCTACCAAACACAAAAGCTTGAACACTTGTTGAGCCTTCGTAAGGTTTAACGTATGTTTTAGCTGTGAGAGATAAAAAAAAATTTGTTAATTTACATAAGGACTGCCCTCAAATTTAGAATTACTTGAATGGGTAGGGTCTGGACCTCAAGGCCCCTTCAGTGCCTCTCTGTTACTGGCAATTAATCCAGCAGAAAATGAAACTCCAAATTGAACTGAACTCTAGATCTGTCGACTAAGTCGTTTTTCAGAAAGTTCAGACTCCATGGCGTCTTGATATGTCCGAGTTGGGCCCATGGTTAAAAAATTAAAGAAAAAAGAACAGGTTTTTTACAACTGAAAGTGAAGAGCAACGCCAAAACTTGAAATAATCAGAAATTATATGATGTAGACCGTCCCTTCATCGACATTCGCTCTACTCGCTATAGTCTTAAAGTTCTTTAAGAATGCTACTCATTCCAATTCAAGCAGGTTTTGTTTAAGGAATTGTGAAAAAAAATTAAGTTTTAGCGTAGAAACCAATGGCTGAGGCAGGGGTAGCCCCCCACCATACGGATTTCTAATTTGTGTTCAATTTAAGTTTTAATTTTGCTCCTTACTTTTAGTTAGAAAACTTTTTTTTGAATTCCTCATCATTTTTCAAATCATAACATGAAATCCGCCTTTTCCCCATGGGAAATTCCCTTGCATCAATTCTTCCCGAAAGATTCTCCTTGCTGTCATTTGACTTTTTCATTTAGTGGATGATCTTTTTTTTTTCAACCATGTCGGAAACTCCCGCCATCCTCCAGTGAAAATCGCTCCCCACGGAAATACCAATTCGAAAAGCACAGTATTTTTCCCAATAAAAAATGCTCTGTAAACAATGGGCAAATTGCATAAATTACAGTCTTCCTCCTCCCGTACAAAACTTCCCCTTTGAAATTCCTCCTCGTCCCCCAAAGACCTCTTCCCCGCGGAAAATATACCTCGTGGGAAATCACTTGTGAAAGTCTTCGTATATTTCACAACAACAAATACTATATGTGAATAAAGGGCAAACTGCAAAAACAATAGCCCCTTCCCTAGAGTTCGTATCTATAGATCTCGTATGTATAACTTCTTCCAATCAAGTTTCATCCCAATCTCTCCACTCTAAGAGTTTTCCAAGATTTCCGGTTTCCAAGATTTCTATTTCCCCCCTCCAACCCAATATGTCCCCGGAGCCGATTTGAATTGGAAATGGAGCATCTGAGACATCACCCATTCGTAAGATACCTCGATTTTCACGAGAATTCCGGTTTCCCCCTCCAACTCCCTTCAATGTCACCGGATCTGGTCATAAAATGAGATTTTTAAAACACAAGATCCTTCTAGATATCAAATTTCATTATGATCTGACCACCCGTTCGTAAGTTACAAATACCTCATTTTTCTAATTTTTCCGAATTAATTCCCCCCCCCCCCAACTCCACCAAAGAGAGCGGATCCGGTCCGGTTATGTCAGTCACCTGTCTTTGACTTGTGCTTATTTTTTCCACCAAGTTTCATCCTGATAGCTCCGCTTTAAGCGTTTTCCAAGATTTCCGGTCCCCCCTCCTAATGACACTGGATCCGGTCGGGATTTAAAATCCCTTGCATTAATTCTTCCCGAAAGATTATCCTTACTTTCATTTGAACATTTGTGTTGCGACAGCAACACTTTGGTTTTGTCCCGTTTTTTTTTTAATGCCACCGATGTCGGCTTATTCCCAGAAACTGGTAAGGGTCCGACCTGTGCGGTTTTTACGTAAAGTGTGGACCTCAGGCTGGTTTGATGAATATGGTATTACATTTTGGAAAGCTCCGCAGATCTCTTGCCTGGGGCCAAAAAGGATGGTTTTTGCTTGTCCACGAGCCAGAGCCTATGGTGTGCGAAGTGAAGTGGAATTATGTAGCCTATGTCAGAGAGGAGTATCTGAAGTTGTGCAGCCAAGCTTTCTTTTCATCAAACCATGTTTCTGCTTTCGAGTGGAAAGCTCCGTTCTAGCAGGCAAGCAGGCAGGCACCACTTTCAAATTGAAGATGGACTAAAATCTATAAGTGTTAAATATATGCGGTAGTTACCCGGCCCCACAGCCAATATATCTTCTTTGGGTGATAAATAGAAAAATTTACAGAAGCAAAAAAGCGGCATTTTCCCACGGGTCCGAAAGTGCTACCGTGATTTTCGCTGGGTTTATCATTTGTTTTTCCGGACTTGGGACTGAGGTAGAGAAATGTTATCAGATGCACCTCTTAAACTTTAAAAGTTCTGTCATTGCTAAAGAAATTGGAGCCTATCCTTTGCCCCTTTCTAAGTGGTGACTTTAGAAAGTTGGCCTACGGCAAAAAATCAACTTTTGAACCAAGACAGATATAATTTTTTTCGACGGCAATCGATAGCTCCTGATGAGCTGATCAAAGTATACGTCATTAATTTTTTTATACAAAAATTCCTTCATGAGGTATACTAGTTTGAAAGTTTCAAGTGGTTGACAACTCCAGTAGTAGGGTACACACTGAAACCAAAAACAAGCCGATATCAATTGTGAGACACGTAGGGGACTTATAAGGAAAGGTCAGCTGTTAGCTCATAATCATCTTCGGCAGTGAGGGGTTTGCAAATTTTGCTATTTTGTGTACCTATTATTTGTTTCCAGTGTATTTGATGCTAAGACCGAGTTTGTTCCAGTGGTAAGACATGTAGGGGACTTGTAAGTAATAATTGTCCGTTAGGCTACAATCATCTTTAGTGAAGAGGAGTTTGTAACTTTTGCTAGTTGGTGTAGGCTACCCATACTCACTGTAACCTAAAATTAAGTGTTTGCGCAACGGGTACAAACGATAACGTAAAACAACGAGGCAGTTTCGTAATAATTAATAGAGTGTCATCTATGGTATTTTGATTCTGAAAAGTTACGGATAGCTTTATAATACGAACTAGATTATATAAGATACAAGCTGTTGGGGTGGCGCTTCGCGCCACCCCAACACCTAGTTAGTGGGGGCGCTTCGCGCCCCCCCCCAAGCCCCCCCGCGCGCGTAAGTCGTTACGCGCCATATTAGTTACGCGCCATTGTAGTTGTGTCCCTATGTCCCACCTGTGAATATAGATAGATATATATATATATATATATATATATATATATATATATATATATATATATATATATATATATATATATATATATATATATATATATATATATATATATATATATATATATATGTTTTTAACTACGTAAAACTTGCGAATATACAACATTCTTTGCTGTCCCATTGTCTGTGCATATAAATAGATTGTCAGGTATACCGACTCTTGAACATGCAACATATAATGGTCCATGGGAAAACAATCCGTATTCAGATCTATACCTCATGATTCTAATGATTGCCCTTGAGCTTTGTTGATGGTGATTGCTAATCGACCATTCCCTGAGTCGCCATCGTCATTTATATATCCATCGTATTTTATATATTTTTTTCTTTTTAGTTTTTTTGTAGTTTTTACCTTTTTTTTAGTTTTTTTAGTTTTTTTTTTACTTATGTCCTGGTCGTCATTTATACTCCCTGTGTCCCGGTGCTTTGTTGATTGCTAATCGAACATTCCTTTTGTCCCGGTCGCTTTCTCTTTGAGTGTCGTCATTTATTTAGATTGTCAGGTTTACCGACTCTTGAACATGCAACATATAATTGTCCATGGGAAAAACAATCCATATTCAGACCTATACCTCATGATTCTAATGATTGCCCTTGAGCTTTGTTGATGGTGATTGCTAATTGAACATTCCCTGTGTCCCGGTCGTCATTTATATTCCCAGTATCCCGGTCGTCATTTGTGTCCCAATGTTCCAGTCTGTAATTTCTCTTTGAGCGTCCCGTTCGTCTTTGTTTGATGGTGAGCTTTGTTGCCCCTTGAGCTTTGTTGATGGTGATTGCTAATCGAACATTGCCTGTGTCCCCGTCGTCATTTATGTCCCCCCTGTGCCCCCGGCGTCACCGTTGTAGTTATAGCCCTGCGTTCCGGTCGTCATTTATATTCCCTGTGTCCCGGTCGTCATCCCGGTATACATTCGTTTTTGAATTGGTATATGATGAAATAAATTTTTAATTTTTTCCCTTTTTTTCCTTTTAGTTTTTTTTTTATTGGTTTTGACCTTTTTTTAGGTTTTTTAGCTTTTTTATTTTTTCTTTTTAGTTTTTTTTTGAAGTTTTTATCTTTTTAATTTTGTTTATTTTTATTTATATTTTTTTAGTTTTCTTTTTCTCCTTTATTTTTCAGTTTTTTTCCTTTTTTTAGTTTTTTTTTCTTTTTTAGTTCTTTTAGTTTTTACCTTTTTTAGTTTTTTTTAGTTTTTTAGATGAAAATTTTTTTAGTTTTTTTCCTTTTTTTCTTTTTAGTTTTTTATTGGTTTTTACCTTTTTTTTAGCTTTTTCAGTTTTTTTTCGTTTTTTCTTTTTACTTTTTTAGTTTTTATCTTTTTTATTTTTTTTTATTTTTATTAATTTTATTAGTTTTCTTTTTCTCTTCTATTTTTCAGTTTTTTCCTTTTTTTTAAGTTTTTTTTTTAGTTTTTAGTTTAGGTTTTTTTTTAGTTTTTAGTTTTTTAGTTTTTTTAGTTTTTTAGCTTTTTTATTTTTTTTATTAGTTTTTAGTTTTTTTTGTAGTTTTTGCCTTTTTTTAGTTTTTTCAGTTTTTTTTTTTTAGTTTTTAGTTTTTTACCTTTTTTACGTTTTTTACGTCACCTGATCCACAGATCCACAGATCCATAGACAGACAGACAACTTATTTTTCAGCGTCACCGTTGTAGTTGTAGCCCTGCGTCCCGGTCGTCATTTATATTCCCTGTGTCCCGGTCGTCATCCCGGTATACATTCGTTTTTGAATTGGTATATGATGAAATAAATTTTTAATTTTTTCCCTTTTTTTCCTTTTAGTTTTTTTTTATTGGTTTTGACCTTTTTTTAGGTTTTTTAGCTTTTTTATTTTTTCTTTTTAGTTTTTTTTGAAGTTTTTATCTTTTTAATTCTTTTTATTTTTATTTATATTTTTTTAGTTTTCTTTTTCTCCTTTATTTTTCAGTTTTTTTCCTTTTTTTAGTTTTTTTTTTCTTTTTTAGTTCTTTTAGTTTTTACCTTTTTTAGTTTTTTTTAGTTTTTTAGATGAATTTTTTTTTAGTTTTTTTCCTTTTTTTCTTTTTAGTTTTTTATTGGTTTTTACCTTTTTTTTAGCTTTTTCAGTTTTTTTTCGTTTTTTCTTTTTACTTTTTTAGTTTTTATCTTTTTTATTTTTTTTTATTTTTATTAATTTTATTAGTTTTCTTTTTCTCTTCTATTTTTCAGTTTTTTCCTTTTTTTAAGTTTTTTTTTTTAGTTTTTAGTTTAGGTTTTTTTTTAGTTTTTAGTTTTTTAGTTTTTTTAGTTTTTTTAGTTTTTTAGCTTTTTATTTTTTTTATTAGTTTTTAGTTTTTTTTGTAGTTTTTGCCTTTTTTTAGTTTTTTCAGTTTTTTTTTTAGTTTTTTACCTTTTTTTACTTTTTTTACGTCACCTGATCCACAGATCCACAGACAACTTATTTTTATATATATAGATTGTTACAAGTCTTGATCCGTCACGATGTCTACGATTGAAAAGGATAAAGTTCAACTGGCTGCAAAGTCAATTTAGTCCCTTCTTTCGATATTCTTTTGTTATTGTTGTTTTTTCAACGCTGAGGAATAGCCTTTGATCATGTGATTACTGATCGCGTTCTTCTTTGAACATAACGTTTTAAAAGCTTCGATAGGCTGACAACTTCAGCGTTTAACCGATAGCAAAGAAATAAAACCAAAGTGTTGCTCTCACAACACTTTATTTGACGAAGCCAGACAAAGGTTGCCGCAACACTTCACGTTGCTCAGGCAACGTAGGTCTAGTTTCATTTAGTGGAGGATCTTTTTTCAACCATGCCAGAAATTCCCGCCACCCTCCAGTGAAAATCTCTCCCCACGGAAAGACCAATTCGAAAAAACACAGTATGTTTCCCAATAAAAAATGCTCTGTAAACAGTGGGCAAATTGCATGAATTACAGTCCTTCTCCTAGTGTACACAATTTCCCCATTGAAATTCCTCCTTGTCCCCCAAAGACTTCTTCCCCGCGGAAAATATACCCCGTGGGAAATCATTTGTGACAGTCTTCGTATATTTCACAACAGCAAATACTATATGTAAATAAAGGGCTACTGAATAACAATAGCCCCTTCCCTAGAGTTCGTATCTATAGATCTCGTATCTATAGATAAAGAGCAAACTGCATAAACAATAGCCCCTTACCTAGTGTTTTTTTTAGTGGAGGAGGCATATCGTCCCAGAGGTATAGTTACTTGACCTATCAACTATGATGAATCAAGTGACCATTTCAAAATTTGGATTGGATATAATTGAAGGAAAAATGCATAGGGGAGGGGCTAGTTACTACCCACTCTTTTAATGGCTGATTAAAAAGGCACTGAAAATTTGCAGTTTCTTTTCGAATGAGCCTTCTTCCGATCTACTAGGATCGTTTGTTCAATACGATCACACCTGGGGAAAATGGAGAAGAGAAAAAATTAACAAATTAGTACGCATTCGTGATCTTTCTTCTAGTGAAAAACATACAAAATTCCATATTTTTGCGGATATGAGCTTAAACCCTAATCCGTAGGGCTCTCTGATATTTCATTAACAATGGATTGGTTTTCATTAACATCACGTGCCTTTTTAGGATATTTTCCAGCTTTTTGAAAACTTGGCAAAGTTTTTCAGGCTTGTAGCATAGAAATATTAAATAAATAAAAAACACAGAAAATGGAATTTTTTAAATCTTATTCTTCTGCTCTATTAGTTAATATCAGTCAAACTTCTATTTCATAAAATTGTTGGATTATCTATAGCTTTAAGCAACAGCTATGGGCTAATTTTCACAGAAAATACCTTTTCTGGTGAAGGCATTTCCAGGAAAGGAAATGCCTTTTATGGACTTTTTCGGAAAAGTTCATAGCTAACATGCCAGTTCTGTCTCGTCAGAAAAAAAAAATACTTCTTGTTGAATCAGGCAATGTTTGATTTTTTTATTTTTTTCGCAGTTTTTTATTTTTAAATTTGAATATGAAAACGAAGAAATTTAACAACCTCGGTGCATTATGCGGGACAATTAGTTACTCACGATGAGTAATTGCCGAAATTTGATGAAATGACTTTGCACTGTAGGCCTGTCCAAAGACTAGGACAAAATACTCATTTGGCTTAACACCATGAAGCTGTTACTAAGGGACTAAAACAATAAAGGGGTTTTCTCACTGTATCATTTACGTGTAGAATTGACTAATACCCGCAAATTTCAGCTCTAAAAACAGATCCGGTGTGCTATACAACGAGTACCTGAAGTTATTCTATCAAGCTGCTCATGATGCATTCAATAGGTTCCTGATCTTAAAAATGAGTTTGTTGTACTGTTTCTTTTATTTTCTATGCATGTCTTCTGACAGGTTTGATAGTAGTTTACAAATGTTTATAAGATTGTTTTGATCTTTCAGGAGGAGCCATTGCGACTTTTTTATCGGATTTATCAAATCAAATGTTTTGAAATTCCAGAGCCCTCTCCAATGAAAGTGGAACGTCAAGATAATAAAGCTGTCGAAGCGACCGGAGAAAAAAGCGCTGAAATTAGTGGTAAAACCCTTATTGAATTGTCTGCCTCTGATGCTAATTTAAATGAGACGCGGGGCATCAAACGACTTTTGCTGGAAAATTGTAACACAAAGCCGAAGACAGATGTGAATATCATGTCAAAAAAGAAACGTCTAAAGGAAACCAGTCAAAGTGAAAGGCTTAAATTGGTCGCAAAAGTGAAATCAGAAAAATATAATGGACATTCTGAATTGGGAACAAATGATATCTCTTATTCATTTAACAATGGCGTAGGAAATAAGCCCAAGACATCTTCATACGAAAAAAGTTGCCCGAATCAAAAGAATTTGACCTCAGTCCCTGTAAAAAAGTCAAGCGTAAAACCAAAAAAGAACGAAAATTCTCAATTGCAAGAGGCAAACCACGACCTAACCCCTCTGCGGCCTGATAGCTTGTCCTTACCTCCAATTTCACGAATCGATCCCAAATCACCAACAAAATCTCCAGTTAGAACAAAGAATAAAAGTGTTAGTTTGAAGAAAGAACTGGAAAATAATGAAAAACATGATCAGATTGATTCAGGTTACATGTTGAAATCCAATAAAAAACTGTCAAATATAATCGGAAAAATAGACAAGATAAATATATCCAGAAATTTAGAAAAAGGAATTTCTGTGGCTAAAAAAACATCAATTGGAACTGGCAAAATTAATGAAAGTGTTTCAGCAAGTCTTATAGAGGTAAAGGGAAATGAGCCGAAAAGAGTAGAACTCATTTCTGACATGGCCTCGACTGAAATCAAAGAAACAGTAATTCTGAAAGAGACGGCTTCCGAACAGTTTTGTGATAAAGACCAGGTTATTGGGACTGGAGCAGCACAACTTGATGATGGAATTGCTAAAAATCAGTCAACCCTATCTGTTAACCAGAGTGTTTTTACATTATCATCTGAGAGCGAAGAGAACATAAGAAATGGCTTGGATTTTAAAAATGACAAGTCTGAAGATGAACCACCTTCAAAGAAAAGAAAAACCTCTAGTGGTGGAATTATAAAAATAATGCCAAATCTAATTGCAATATCTGAAATATCAACACCGCTTATTACACGCAGTATACAAACTAAAAGTGGTTGCAAAAAACCAGAAGTCAAACCATCCGAAGCTCTCAAAAGAGATGAATCTGTGAAGCTTTCCCTGAAAGAAAGTAGTTCATTATCTCAATTATCTACTCCGGTACTCGACTTGTCCGAAAAAACACCAGTGCCAATTTGGAATCTCTATTCTAGAAATCTGAGTGTTAGTAACTCTCATAAAAAAAGGTCCCCATCACCTCCAGTAACGGTCAGTACTTCGAAAGCGCCTGCTGTTACTATAACAGAGAAAGGTTCTACACAAGTATCATCTCCAGTGACAAAAATACAGAAAGAACCTTATCAACATGAAAACCCCGTTTTTTCCCACTTTGGTAATAGTCCAATACAACCATATAACAGTGCCAAATCGTATCATCCAAACACAGTGGAAAATCAAATGCTTCAGTCAATGGCACTTGTACAAAGGCAACATATGCACCAACTGCAAGCTGCCATGTACGCTTCTTCTGTTTCTAAACAACCAATTCCTGCAAACTCACCCTTGACAAATCCTGCTGAATTTGAAAGGGTAAGAAACATGTTGACATGGAACGCTCTCGCTCAGTTACAGAGCCATAGATCGCCTACTGCAGTCGCACAAGAAACCTCTCGTATGTCGTCTAGTTCTCCTTCTGGTCATATATCAAATATGACGAAATCTAAAGCTCATTCTAACATATCAAGTAATGACTCATTGAGCATGAATTTTCGACACTTTGTTCAATCGCAACAGACACAAGCTCCGTCAATACAAAATCCCAGAATGGGTTTGAATTCTAGTGTTCGTGAAATCCCTAACCCCTCTCTCTTGCAGCAAAGAAGACTAACGCAACTATTGCATGCAAGTGTTTCTCAAGAAAGTGTCACCAGTGCGGCCCCTGAGACTCCAAGTCCGAAACAATTTATGGAGACCAAACTTGCTGCAAATAAAGAATTAACGGTTAGCATAATCAGTATAGGAGATAAATCGAAGAAAAATTTTGAAGGAAAACGTGATTGAGTTTAATTGTTATAATATTGTTGTGATTCCAGGCTTCTTTTAGCGGTCAGAAGCAGTAAACTGTTTTATGGAATAATTTATTATCACTAATTTTTAAGGTATTCTTTCTATCGAGCATTCAGCCCCTCAGTTTTTGCCTAGTACTTTATTTTTTTGGAAATTGTGTATGTTTCTTTTCTTTTTCAAATATCTGGTTTGCATGAAGCTTGAACTCGTATTTAGCATGAACGATTTATTAATAAAACAAAACTATGACCCTGATCAACGGAGAGCAGAGTTCAATGTGTCACCTTAATGCAGAAATAAACGGAAAGCAGCGTCAAAGAAACAACATAATCTTCAGACATAAGGAAAGATCGGATCAGAAAACAATAGTATAAGTGGGTAAAAACAGAGCAGGCCAACCTAGGGAGACTATAATAAAAAAAATCAAAACCCTAGCCAACGGATAGCAGAGACCGATGTGTCAGTTTACTACAGAATGAATGGAAAGTAACATAAGTTACACAAATATCTTTAAAGAGGAAAAAGGCCAGACGAGGTAATAAAATACAGGCTGAAAAAAAAAGCGAAATAGGCTAGCCGAGGACGATTTTTCAAAATTGAAACTGAGTCTATCATTTATGAAACTGTATTAGAATACTAGGATTTCTTATGATAGTCCTCACTGGCCTTTTTTATCAAATGCTAAGTGCAATCATTAAATTTTATTAATCCTGAATAGTATTTGTCAACATCTAATGCGATTATGTGTTTTAAAAATCAAATAAAACAATTTTGTTGTTTGGACCAAATTTGCACAAAGTCCGATTGTTTTCTATTGTTTAAAATTGTTTTCAAGCCCGCTTTCCTAGGTACATTTCACCCCATAATGTCAGGCTTGATAGCAACAATATATTTCCTGAAATTAAACAATTATCCTGAATGGTTTCTATCAACGGATAATTCGATTAGGTGTTTTAAATTCGAGCAAAAACACTTTTAGTGTTTAAAACAATAATTACACCAAGTCCCATTGTTTAAAATTGTTTTCAAGCCCGATTGCTTGATAGACACAATATATTTCCCGAAATTAAGCAATTATCAACATCTAATTTTATTAGGTGTTTTAAAAATCGAATAAAAATTTTTGTATTGTTTAAAACAAAACTGCACAAAGTCCAATTGTTTAAAATTGTTTTCAAGCCTGATTTCCTAGGAACATTTCACATCGTAATGCTAGGCCTGACAGCAACAACTTATTTCCCTGAAATTAAACATTTATTCTGAATGGTTATTTGTTATTCCTGGGGTAAAATCATCCACATCTAAATTGATTAGGTGTTTGAAAATTGTATGCTTATCACCATGTTAAAGTGTAAAATATTAAAGCGTCTTGCCATTGACAGGTCTAAAGGTCGTATCGGACATTTTCAGATTTCTGAACTAATAACCAAAATGATTTTGCTAAGCTGTTCGCAAAGGGAAGGTCAACAGGGCAACATAGATCAGAAGGATCAAAATGTGATTGAATACATAAATGCTAGTTAGAATTCAAAGTTACCATTTATCATATTGTATAGGACCATAAAATTAATCATAAAACATTAGATTAAGAAAGTAAGGAAAGAAACAGACATCCGATTTCTGTGTTTTATCTGTTTTGGACAAATCTTTGGGGAAATGCAGAATAAGTTCTTTTTTTCTTATCAATATATCTACGTTATAAAAATGTAGGGAATTGTGTTGTAGAAAATCTGTTGTATGGAAATCTGAAACTTGAAAGTGGAAACTTTCAGGGAATGTTGAGATGTAATTTAAATGCACTTTGTGCATCTAGCATTTTACAATAACATATTCGTGATATCTCATAACGGGTTTGGGTATCATATTAAAATTTTCAGTGAATGTTGAGCAAGATGCTGAACTAAAACAAGACTTTCTAGATATAGGTCGTGAAAAGGACTCAGTTAAACTAAAAAAGTAAGTAAAGATAAACTTCAGAGAATGTGGAGGGGGGTGTTAAACTAATTCAACATAAACTACATACATTCATCTAGTCAATGAGCATATTTGTAAGATCTTGGGAGCAATTAATCAATCAATCAATCATTTATTATGCTAAAAAGAAACCAAGTAAGACAATTACAAACTTAAGAAGGTTACTTGGCCCAAGAAGCTTGGCTTGTAGTGGGATACACAATACAATAATAAAACATTGGACTTTTAACACTAAAACACATTCAATAATAAAACACTGGAACAAAACAAGGACAGAGATACATATATATGGAATAAAAGAGATAAGAGACAACTATAAATTGTGATAGAATAAATAAAAAACGAGGGAAAAAATTACTGGACTTGAAAACCCGCCGAGAAACTGCCTTTGCAGAGAGAGACAGAGGGACATCAAAAGGGATGGAGTTCTGTAGTAAATTGATTGATAAACACGAGACCTCCGAGCTGCTGTTGAGAATCGTCTAGGTAAAATAAATCTGAGAGAAGAGCTGCGCAAAGAAGAAGAGTACTTACCTGACCCTGTCCGTGAGAAAAACTGCTGCAGAGACGGTGGAAGTTCACCTAGAAAAGCAGAATACGTTAAATAAAAATTAATTTTACCCACAATACGATCTAGCGGAGCTATTCTAGCATCATTATAGAGATCAGAGGAAGGGTATAGCCAAGGGAGAAGAAAAGTAACCTTCACTGCCCTGAATTGGTTACATTAGTTGGTTAGACCATTAGTTGACTACACCATTAGTAACCAACTAATGGTGTTGACTGTAACCTTTCAGGGAATACTGAGGAGGATGCTGAATTTTATCAGAAAACCCTTTGTACTTCCAGGTTGTCAAAACAATGTATCTCCGATATTTCAGGAACGAATGAGGGTGTCGAGTTGAAGCTTTCATGGATAATTAAGGAAGAGTTTGGCTTAAATCAAAGGACACTACCTGTATGCAGGTTTTCAAAATGATTTTGCTACAATCAACTTCTTATCCGAGATATTTTTTCAGGGGAAGGGGTGCCAAAAAAGTTTTCAAAACATAACTTAAGTTTTTTTGTGTGTTTTGTTATTTTTGTGAGTTAGAAAATTTTTTAGGGGGGGGGGTCAAACCGAACACCTTCACCACTCCTTGGATAGACGTTTTAAAAGGGCGTAGCTGCCATATTTCAGAACCTTCTAAGGATATGAAGCTGAACCGTTCAGGGAATGCTGAACTGAATAAAAGACATTATATGCATCAAGGATGTCAAAAGAGTGTTTAAACTTTCACGGAATGTTGAAGGAGATGTTTAACTAAATCAAGAGACGTGTGTGCATCCAGATGGTCAAAAAGGCGTATCTGAAGTTTATCAGGAAAAACGAACTTGAAAATCTTAGGCAATAAGGATTGAATTAAGAGGGGAGAATCATGTAAGTTTTGAAGTTTGAGTTGAGAAGAGCTCGAGGAGCTTATCAAGGACAATAAATGCTTGAAGAATCATGTGTTAACGTTGGTCCTAGTGCAAAATTACCTTTTTTATATTGATCTCTTAAGATTCTTCCAATCATAAAGACACTTCAGTTAATGTTTTGGAACCAATGGAACCTGTGCTGGAAATAAATCTGGCTCCGTTAATTATTGTGCACTATTTTTTTTTTATACTTTGGACCAATAGCCAAATGCTTTTATTAAACGAGCCCAAAATGTGTTTATTTACAAACAAACAGTTAAAGCAAATTATAATAGAATAAGATATTTTAATTGGAATAATTGGTCAATATTCATCTATATTCAAGGTTTTAACATGACAGGGGTCAGTGTATCTTCAATCCTATAGGAGGCCAAAATTTATCCAGATTTTATATAGATTTATTTGAACAATATTTCTTCTGCCCATATATTCAAAGTTCTATAGTGTAACTGTTATTACAATGGCTGCAAAAGTATTGCCCAAAATATAAATATAAAGCCAAAACGTTAATTTTACGCTGAAAACCGAAAAAAAAACTTTAAAGGTATTACAGGGGAGGAAAAATGCATTTTTTTTAAAAAAATCTTTGGGGGGAGGCTGATAATTTGCTATTTTTGTTTAACTATATCAACTAAAACATCAAAAGAAGCATTTTTCGAAAAATATCAAAGAAAGTGGTATTTAAGTTTCAAAATGTATGTGGGAAGTGCGAATGTGACACCACTATCCCTCTTGTGTCCATTATACAATGTCCATTTGTCCAATAAGTCGCTTATTTTTGTGGATTTTTTCGCGTTTCATCCCCCCCCCCTTCCCTGCAGTTTGTCATACGCATCCCGAAAAAAATTTCTTCTTAATTGCCCATATAGAACCATGCGGTTTTATCGTAAGTACGACAATACGGCCTTTTTTTTTTAAGAAAAAAGAATCAAGTATGATTTTAAAACTAACTCGAGAGAATTTCTTCTTGATCCAGGATAATGTAGTAAAGGTTTTGCGCATCGATATCTTCTAATGTCACTTGAAAAGAAGGAAAAACAATCTTCCCAAGTAGAATTTATTAGACGTGAACTTCCGAAACCGTTCTGATTTATTCATTTATTTACTTTCATCGTTTGAGATGGATGGAAAGACAGACTGAAGTCACACTTCGTAGTTGGAGCTTACAGGAGAGCATCAAATACACGAGCAAAGGGTGGCAGATGGTGATGAAGTAACTCCACCTGTCCAAGCCAAACAATGCGCCAGAAACGACAAAGTCATATGGTAGCTCTAGTGTTTACCCATGAGCCTGTTAAAACGGATTCAATTTTACTGAAAAAAAAGTTTGAACTCTAGATATTGTTTTAGGAGCTGTTTTAAGAATGATGGTTTGTCATATATTGCTCAACAGGCTTGAATATACTTTGCTATCTATCATTTCTTTTTTTCAAAATAAATTATTTTCTTGTTCGAAAATGTACTCGGATAGAGAGTTCATTTCATGTTCTGTTTTAAAGGAGGGGGACGACAGAAAATTTTCTTCTAGGGTCACCGAGAGACCAGAAGCATCCGATTTACCTCACCATTAATGTGAGGGTATTTTCATTTTTGATGCAATACTTCCGTAACTGTGAAGGACTGTAGGGAACATTGCTCCATGGCTTTTTTAAGGTATTACTATGGATCCACAGGGTTCATTTTAGAGGCATCGCTTTTTCATTTCAGAGGCGTAGTTTTGGTTTTGGTCGGAAAATCGCTCCTGAAATACAAATAGATTAAAGTTGTTTATCATCCTGCAAAATGGGTACACATTTATTGTATGTTAAATTATTTGTCTATGTTACTTTGCATGTTCGAAGTATGGTTAGTGTCGACTTTCACCGGTGAATGTCCAAAATTCCCTTTTCTCTGCTTGGATTCAAGTAGCTTTGCTAATCAGCTTTTTCAATCTTATGCATGTTTTGGCCGTAGAAAGTAAAGCTAGGTTGGGTTAGGTTCAATTAGGTTGTAAATATCCGAAATGGGTTAAAAACCTAACCCAACCTAACATAAACTGTCACCATCAAACCTTGCACAAACATAAAAAAGTTGACTGGTAATGCTGACTAAATCCAAAGAGAGAAAAAAAGGTATTTCGGACATTCACCGGTGAATGTTTGATGTTTCACCAATTTCGGACATTCACAGTAACATATATTTAACTTTAACTTGTTTTGGTATGCTATAAAATTGCGGAAAGAACAGAAAAGAAACTTATAATTTTGGTTTCTAGTCATTTCTATCTTAACCATATTTCTTCAAATTAGGGATAAGAGTTTAATTTATATCTGTCAGTGAGCCATTAGAATTTGAGTCGAAAATATAAATTATTCGTCGTTACATTGTTCAAAGAGTAGTATAATCAGTCTTTCCCCTTAGCAGCCAACTCTTTAACGTCAAAACTCTTGAATTATCCTTTTATTGCGAAGCAAAGGTCCCAATCCCGGAACGAAAGATCATTCAACCTCAAACAGTTAGGTTCTTGTTTTACAATACCATAACTATAATCGAAACAATTCTATGCCTATCACCTGTGAATTTTTTGGGTACACTAGATACTCTCTTATTGGTGGGTTTATTGCCCTTGTTATCCTTTCCTAAAATCCTTCCTTGCCTGAACTCCGAAGCGTCGAAAATCCTATTTTCTCATTTTGATCATCATTTATCTTTTTGAATGTTTTGAAAATACTAGTGTGTTGTTCCTGCTCTATAAGTCGCTATTATTTTGAAGTGTTTCGTTCGGTGTCCTTACTTTTCAGCCGCCATGCCACGTAACACGTAAGAACTGTCGGAGCAAATCTTACTGTATTATTTTTTAATTTAAAAATGAGACTTGTTGATAAAAATATCCGAAGCTTTCCTAATTTTGTTGGAAACTGAAAGCGCATTAAATCTGACCTTAAAATGCAGTACTTACCGTTTGTACTTTTTTGTCTATTTCCATATGCTTTAATAGGGGCCCGGCTTATTACCCCCTCGTGGAAAATCCACATCCTCTTTGGACTTCACCATGTGAAAAATTTCCCTACATGTAACATTTATCAGCCGCAGAGAAAGTACGGCAAATAGAAATAATGAAGAAAAAAAGGAATTTTGGAATAACCAACCTATACTATAGATAGGATATTTGGTGTAGAATATTTTCTAGTATTGTTTAAACAAAAAAATTGTTTCAGAGCCTAGGATAAGGGCCGTAAATTATGCGTACAGTTAATTCATCATTGATAGAGTTTACGCTGAAAAAAGGAGGCATATTTGATCTTGGAAGTCCAGTGGCGAGGAACTTTCAGGAATAGATTAGGGGCCAGTATATCAGCTGCAAAACTTTTCCCTAATTAATTTCAAACTTACAGTCGCAAGTCTTCGGGGTAGGGGAACTAACCCAATAATTGTTTTAAGGATTGTTCCCTTCGAAATTGGTCCCTACTTGAACAAAGGGGTCTCATAAAATGGCCGATTTTTTTCGATTGGCCTGAAAAATAAAAACCTTGGCTAAGGGAACCCTAATGCAGATCAAAAATATTGCTTCCCCTCAAAATACAGCCCAAAAAAGTGCCAAAAACATGCCAAAAAACTGTCCCAAACACCTCAGATGGAAGGGGCTATCTTAGAAACGTGGGAGTGGGCGACTTTGATCGGAAATAGTAAGCTCTAGTATCCTTTTTTTCACCCCTACAGGTCCAGTGTTAACCTTTATCTTACTCTGCTATGATAATTCCGCCCCAGAAACACGGAAAAAAGTTAATTAAAATAAAGTAAGAATGTGAAAATAAACACTATAGGAAACCAGGAGTCGGCTACCTTTTTTGGCAGTGGGCCATAATCAACCACTATGTGAATATGAAAAGAGCGTTTGGGCTAGTGATGGTTTCATTTTATAACAGTCTTTTAATGGATGATAAGATACAGTTTGTCAAAAAATAATTACTATGCGCTTTTAATCTTTGATGGCTTGTGTGATTACAAAAACCAAAAACCATTTCGTTCGTGGTAACGAAATGTAGTAAGGAGCGAACCGGCCCAATAGTAACCAAACTCTAAAAAACAAAATTTTTATCACAATAGTTTCAAGAAAAGAATTGCATTTTAATGCTGATTTTAAGTATATAAGTTTCACCAAGTTTGGACTTATCCATCAAAAGTTAAGAGCCTGAGAAAATTTGCCTTATTTTAGAAAATAGAGGAAAGCACCCCTTAAAAGTCATAGAATCTTAACGAAAATCACACCATCAGATTCAGCGTATTAGAGAACCCTATAGTTGAAGTTTCAAGCTCCTCTCAACAAAAGTGTGGAATATTGTGTTTTTTTGCCACAAGACACGTCACGGATGCGTGTGTATTTTTTTTTTTTTTTTTCCAGGGGTGATTGTATTGGTCCCAGTGATCTTATAATGTCTCGAGAGGGCTCATTTTAATTAAAAATAAAAGTTCTAGTGTTCTTTCTGAATGACAAAAAAATTGGAGGGCACCTAGGCCCCCTCCCACGCTCAGTTTTTCCCAAAGTTACAAGAATAAAATTCTGAGATAGCCATTTTATTCAGCATAATTCGTCATGGGGAAAGAAAATTTTTGTGAAACGGGTGCAGGATTTCTTGACATTAAAAAAAAAACAATTAAAAAATAAATATGAAAATTTTTTTTTCAACTGAAAGTAAGGAGTCGTATCAAACTTGAAACAAACAGAAATTATTACGCATATGAGGGGCTCACCTCCTCCTAATACCTCGCTCTTTACGCTACGCCCTTTGTGATTCAGGGGTATTTCTTAAGGAATTGGGACAACATTTAAGCTTTAGTGTAAAGAGTGAGGTATTGACGAGGGGTTGAATTCCCTCATATACGTAATAAAAACATAAAACGTAAGTTAATTTGTAAGTAACTTATATTTTTACTAATAAAACCGTTCGTAAAAAATTAGAAGTTCTAGTTACGTTTTTAAATAACAAAAAATTGGAGGGTAACTAGGTTACTTCTCCACTCCTTTTTTCTCAAATTCACTCGATCAAAACTATGAGAAAGCCATTTTTCCAAAAAATAAATTAATATGCAAATTTCGACTTGTGCGGAGAAAATTAGAAGTTCTAGTTACGTTTTTAAATAACAAAAAATTGGAGGGTAACTAGGTTACTTCTCCACTCCTTTTTTCTCAAATTCACTCGATCAAAACTATGAGAAAGCCATTTTTCCAAAAAATAAATTAATATGCAAATTTCGACTTGTGCGGATAGCCAAAATCAAAACTTGCATTAATTCAAAAACGTTCAGAAATTGAATATAAAAAAACGGTTTTTTTTAACTGAAAGTAAGTAGCGAGATTAAAACTTAAATCGAACAGAAACTACTCCGTTTAATAAAAGGGGCTGTTCCTGCCTCAACGCCCCGCTCTTTACGCTAATTTTTTTTACTATTTTAAAAAGTAGAGTTGAGAGAAGGAGTCGAGACAAATTTTATAGTAAACAATGGGCGAACTACATAACTAACAGGCCTCTCCCTGCGGATTGTTGGGGGTCATTTAACACCTAAAAATATAACAAAATTGATCTTTCAAAAATATTGAACGAAATGGCTATCTAAAAATTTTGTTGGGATCTCTAAAATGGAAGTTCCTAGCATTGGAGCGCTTACCTTGAATTTGTTTCTTCTAGGAATTAAATAAAAAAAAAGTTTTTTTAACTGAAAGTAAGTAGCTACATTAAAACTTAAAACGAACAGAAATTACTCTGTATATGAATGGGGCTGTTCGCTTCTCAACGGCCCACTCTTTACGCTGAAGTTTTTTACTGTTTAAAAAGTAGAGTTGAGAGAAAGAGTCAAACTTCAGCGTAAAGTACGGGGCGTTGAGGAGGGAGCAGCCCCTTTCATACACAGAGTAATTTCTGTTCGTTTTTAGTTTTAATTTTTTAGTTCGTTCAGTTTAAAAAAACACGTTTTTTTTATTTAATAAAAAAAAAAACGACCCGAGCATTCCGCCTGTATAAAAACGAGGCGGCTTCGGCTCAAAAGAAAGAAAGATCAAAAACTAAAATTAAGTAAAAACACATGAAAACTACCATCAATAATAACTACAATTGTCGCAACGGATCCACATAGGTCACTGTCACTAATAGAGTTACTTCAATGAGAACACCAGATAAAGTTGTTGACAACACCAAAGACGAAAATTTGATAGCTTCGGAATCTATTTTTTGACGAGATGGACTTTGAATTGAGCAGATCTCTGAGAAATCATTACAAGTAGAAACCTTCACGAGGAGAATCTACGCCTAGCATAAGATGAAAGCTAAACCGTATTAGTTTTCAGGGCCCATTAACAAAATAAACCGTTAATTCTTGTCTATTTTCTTAAATAAGTTTCAAATATCTTTTAACAGATATTTTTCCCCGGCGTCTCAAAAGAGAGGCTAAAACCTATCAAGTTTTAAGTCCTGCAGTTATTCTGTAGTTACTTAAACATATTTTCGTACAGATAAAATTATGCTTTCAAATTGAATCGCAAACTGATATTATGAACCCTCACTTAATTTTCTATGACTGAAAATATTGTGGTGTTTTGTCAGAAATGAATCTTTCTGAAAGACACTGCTTTTTCCGTTTTGCTATACCTGGGTCCTGGCCCGAATCGAATATCTATACTAAACAATTTTCTGCATTTATAAAGAGCATCTTTACTCTGTCATTCACAAACAAGGCAGCTATAAAGACGAGCCTTAAACATCAAGTACACGAAGGAGTTTGCAAATTGCAAAACAGGCGAATACGCTAGTTGTCAAGTATGCGCCAAATTTCCTACTTGTTTAGTAGCCAATTGTCTGGTGTGTGGAAACCACGTCTTGTCGTCTACAATTAATGCTAATGCCCCTAAATCCTCTACGTTACTCTTTTTTTTTGCAAGAGATCTTTGAAGCGCGATCTAAAAATCAGCTAATAAAAAATTTTCGTTTTTGCTGTTGTTAGCTTAACACGGTTACATTTGCCAGTTTTGATGATTTTCAACTCACTGAGTAGCGTTTTAGCCGCAAAATCCCAAAAGCGAAGATTCAATAGAGATGGGGAAAACAAAATTGTCTGGCACCGCCGTTCAGCTTTAATATCTATCACCAGTATTTTTTTAGCCGACAAAATTTCATGATCCAGACATTCTAAGAGGTTGATTATCTGATAGGTCGATCCCATATGGGCATACTAATTTTTCGAGATGAGTCGACAAAATTCTATAAACCAAAATACAAAATTCTCAGATAAGTTTTTCCCATCACCACTTTTAGCAAATTAAAAGAAAAAAAAATCTTTGAAGTTGAATAGTGTTTTCATTTGAGGTTTTACTGGAATGTAACGTCTTGAGAATCTATATAAGCAATTTCTGATTATGATACTTTTGCCGATGGGTCATTCACGATAAAGGACATACTTCCATAGCCAGACATACTTGTCGAAGTGTTAATTTTTCATTTTCTTTTTTACTTCGAATTTCAGGGCGTTCAACATGATTCTATATAAACATAAGAACTCATAAGGCAACCAGCAAAGGCTCTGACTTGTTCTTTTACTTCTTGTCTTATCCAATAAAACGAAGCCATCCATGGCCCGTAAGAAACGGTCGAAGTCGTTCAGCAGCTCGAGTGTATTAGACACAAACTTTAAAAATTGTTTTCACTGGATATATATGAAGTGTTTCTAAGACTTAATCATGACCATCAGTTGGGAGTGCAAAAATGACATCTAGCCTTAAGGCTTTCAAACTTCAAGCTAGTTTTTCTTCGTGTATGAGGCTAAAAATCTCAAAATGCTTGGAACATCTTCAGAGTTCATTCTTGCTTAGCACTCATGTTGACATGAGAGCAGACAGACCTGCAGAGATCTTCTAAATTTACTTTGACCTTTGCATATATGTCAAGTATTCTGTAAACACTGCTTATAGCAGTCGTTTATGACTTTGTGGATTAGACCCAATTCAAAGCAAAAAATTATGAATCTAGTATCTATTAGACGACTGATGACACTTAATCTTTAAAAAAAAAAAAAACAAAGGCAAATTATTTTCCACAATAAAATTTACCATGTGTAAGTTTTCATTATATCAAGTTTACCACTAGATCTACACACCTTCTCCCAATCTTCGAAGTTTTTTCAATAATTTATGTATTTTCCGTGTTTACTTAGCTGTAACTCTTAAGGCACAAGCTTTTTTTTGCAGACATTACAGAATACTCTTCTCCGTATGATTTTATAGGCTTTAATTAAACATGGAAAAGAGTGTATTTTCCCTAATCTGCGTTGTGGAGTTCTATAGGCTTAGAAATATTCTTATTACTTTCTATTTTTCTTGGTTGGTTCTCTTTCCTTTCGTATCCGCTTGAAATCGTCAGACTAAGATACCTTAATGTTCATCTAGTCAGATATTCCTGCTTTCATCATGAATTGTTTCATTTTTACCTAGTTGCATTTTCATGTTCTATCCTCACCTGCTTAAATATTTAACTAGGTGGATATTTAGCATCCAATATGAACTATTGAATTTTCTGCTAGGCAGAATAATATCCTGCAGAATATATTATGTTAAAAAAACAAAAAGAAAGTTTTATCTATCTAGTTTATAGGACAACAACAAAAGAGAGAATAATGAGGACTTTTTTCCCAAGACAGTGAACCAACAAAACCTATTTGAATACTTCGGCCCTATATCTAAGGGCCGTCTTCAGCAAAGAAAAAATAAAAAACAATAAAACACTTACAATAAATGTTCTCAGTTAAAAATCCATTTGTTTTTATTTTAAAATAGCCTTGGCATCATTACTTCTTAACGAAAAATTCAGCCAAGACTGTCTGATAAAAGCTAACATTTTACAAGATAAAAAGGCTCATTCATTTCACTAACTGTATATATTAATTCTCTCTTTTGTTGTTGTATTATGGAAAGGCAGTGTAGTCTTCGTCATTATTTAGTTTATAGGAAGTTGAATATTACTTTTAAATTCAATTAAATACAAACTTCACGGGAATACCTATTGGGGACCGCCTTGACGAGCTAAATGCTTTCACAACCGGATGGGAGACATGCCAGAAAAACCATTGTGCTCTATAATGAAGCAAATTCAACTTTAACTACTCAATATCTGATGAATTAAAGAACGTAGGCTATCCTCTTTCGGACCCAGCTTAAATATGTGAGAAGTTCTAATTTGATGTATTTAGTTTGAAGTATATACTATTGATGCGTAAAACGTCGAAAAAAAAATTCCTTTTTTACAGTCCCAGCGATCTTGAATACATACAATCCGAAAACACAAATTTCTAGACATACTATTTATCTCTGGAAAATCAAGTATCATTTTTTTCGCAAAATGGCTCCGGCAATAACGGATAAATCCCAAAAGGTAAGTACATTTACACATGTTTCGAGTACTTATGTCTTGTCGCCTTTCAAGAATTACGAAATACTTAGAGTCAATCTGAAATTGTGCTCGATATCGCGGTCTTTAAGGCATTCCATCGTTCATCAAACAGTTCGTGTTAGTGGTAACGAACTGTAAGAAGGAATTAACGTTAAATGTTTATTAAACAGAAATATCAAAATATTTGGCTTTTTATGCTGATTCCAAATATATAAAATTCATTAAGTTTAGCGCTACCCATTGAAAGCTATGAATATGAGAAAACTCGTCTAATTTTCAAAAAAAAGGGGAAACATCCTTTGAAAGTCGAGTAATCTTATTGAAAATCGCAAGATTAGACTCAACACATCAAAGAACCCTACTGCAGAGGTTTCAAGCTCCCATTTGCAAAAATGGGGAATTTTGTAATTTTTGTCAGAAGAAATCACGGTTGTGTGTTTATTTGTTTGTTTGTTTTTCCCAGGGATGATCGTATCTAGTCAATGGTTTTGAAATATCGTGAGAGAGCTCATTCCAACAGAAATTAAAAGCTCTAGAGCCATTTTTAATTGACCAAAAAGATTAGATGAGAGCTAGCCCCTCAAAGTCATCCGTTAAACATTTATTTTGTTCAGCAATGTTGAAAGGTCCAATAATTGGAGATAATATGACCTCCCACACCCCTTTGGGAAAGGCATTTGAGTCATGAAATTCACCCATACAATTGTTCGCTTGGGATGGGGGTCAGTGGCGTGACTGTAAGCTTAGCCAAAGTCGACCCATCTCTAAATCGGCACCTGGAGAAATGTGAAGGTAAACAGGAAGGGTGTGCAAAAGCACATGATAGTTGGCCCCCAACCCCCCATTGTACTTCTTGGCTGAAGGACCAAGAAATTGAGATCAGCACCGCCAGTAGGGACTGTAATGTCCAATGCCGTATCCTTTACCTTTTACCTTTTGCGTATAGTATTTCTTATTGGGAAGCATGCAGACATTTTTTGGTTGGAGAGGGGGATATTTTCTGCTGGCAAGGTTTTCCACGGGAAGGATTTTCGATGGGGAGGGAAGCTCTCGGGGGGTGGAAATTTTCTTGGGAAAATTTTACACTGTGGGAATTTTCTGGAATTCTTATAGAAAATCCTTTTTATTTTTCTTACTTTCTCTTTGTAGACTCAATTTTACACGTGGTGATGTTAAATTGATCGCCTCTAGTAAATTTTTACCGGGATTGAATCGTCTAGAAGATATGTCGCTGGGGATAATTTTTCCATTAAGGGGTAGAAAGAAGTCCCAGTATTATTTTAAAAAGGATAGAAAATTAAATAAAAAACAAGCTTTTTAACTGAAAGTAAGGAGCAGCACTAAAACTTAAACGGAACAGGAATTATTATGTATATTAGGCGGGCTACCCCCTCCTCGGTACCTCGGTCCCTATGCTAAAGTTTGGCTTTTTATCCCAATTCTTTAGGAATAACTCCTGAAACACAAAAAGAAGAAAAATTAATTAGAACAAAAAGAAGCTTTTTTAAAAGCACTAAAAGACTTGAGCATGAAGTGCAAGGCATTGAGGAGGGGACAATCCCCCTCATATCTGTAGCAATTTCTGTTCGAGTAATTTTTATTGTTGCTTCTTAATTTTACTTTTAAAACTTTTTTTTATTTAATTGTAGATACAGAACTGTCCATGCGATAGTAAATATCTCGTCTTCTAAAATTATAGGAGTGACTAGATTCACTTATTCATTTATTTTTATTTTAAACAAAAACAGAGTAGCTAATAGGCTTGTCTCGTTAATAATCTTCATTGTTTAACAACCTCAACCAGGATACAGGCATATCTGAATCAGGGGCTACCATCAGATTTGGTAACTTTTTATTTTGAATTCCCTAAGGTTATTATTGCACATAACTTATTATTGCACATAAAACATGAATGAGGAAACTTCCTTCAAGTGATAAATACAAAAACAAGCCCTTACAAAGTAAATATAATCTTATACTTGTTATTGGTTAAAGCCTGTACCTCTGTTCTTTACACTAACTAGTGAATATAATCAAAATTTTTCTATTATCAATAGCCAGCCGACATTAATCAGCTATTTCTTTGAATGTCTCGTTATTATAGGGTAAATATATTAATTTCGAATAAAAAAAAAAATTTCATATCAGTGTAATTACGGTAAAGCATATTTTCTTTGCATTAATACATATTAGTGTATGATGAAAACAGGAGTGTACGCATTTGAATGAGGGGGGAATGGGTCGCTTTATACCCCCTTTCTGAATCTAAATACTATATAATATTTATCCTAACGTTGTCCTTTTGTCGAACGTGTGCCCGACTCCAAAATAAATTTGTTTGTTCGTGCCTTGACTGGGCAGCTGGGATAATTAAAATTATGACATAAGCCATTTTTGTAACTTTTCAGGAGAGCCAAAAATTAGAAAAAAGTTAGCCGGCTGTGGTCGCTCCGAAGATGAGACTAATGAAAGAAAAGGGAACGTATGCTAAGCCAACTTTTATGCTCTTTCCATAGGTTTAAATTAAATTTAAATATTCTGAGCTCATTCCAAATTATTTCATTTGACGACGCATGCCTTCTTTTTCCTAGTGATAATGGACTTCGTCTTTTGTCAGGAGTATTCTGAGCGAATCCAAAAATTAATACATTTTTGCGAAATGTCTCCTTTTTCATATAGATAATTGCTACCCTCTTTTTTCAAGAGTATTCTGAGCAAATTCAAAATTAATCCATTTTTGGCGAATGTCTCCTTTTTCCTTGTAAAAAAAAAGACAAATGCCATTTTAGCTGCATAAGATAATTATCTTTTGTCAAAACTTGCGTATATCTCTTTTTTATCTTCATAACAGTACAATATGGGACAATTCTGACTGCACCATTCGATTCCTCGTGCTGAGTTTACTCACGAAAATTGCATAACTCATTTCCCATCAAAATGGCATGTGTCGCGCTTTAAATATAACGGCCAAGGGGCAAGGCAGGTATGCGGGGATCTACTCAGAGTTTTCCTATTGAAAAGCAGAGCAAATTTAGGAGAATGAATAACGTAAGCTTTATAAAAACCAGGGAAAAAATAATGCCGACCCCCTTGCTTGTATATGATATGATATGATACAGATTTATTGCCTGTAAAAACTGTACAAATGCAATAGGGGGCAGAGTACGAATAAAAAAAAGAAAATGTAGCAAAATACAGTTTGACACAAACATATACAACAGATTAGATACCTCAAGATTCAACCATTAAATAAGAAAAGAAAAAAAAAGAAAAATGCAGCAAAACTCAAATATACAGTTTAACTCAAATATAGACAAAAGATTTTATAAACATAATATTCAACAATTAAATATCAATTGTAATCAAACAGTTCGTGGTAACGAACTATAGTAAGGAGCGACCCGGCTCAATAGTAACCAAAACTCTAAAAAACGAAATTTTGATACCAATAGCTACATCAAAAGAATTGCATTTTAATACTGATTTTAGATATATAAGTTTCATCAAGTTTAGTCTTACCCATCAAAACTTACGAGCCTGAGAAAATTTGCCCTGTTTAGAAAATAGGAGGAAATACCTCTTTAATTTCATAGAATCTTAACGAAAATCAGAGGACCCTACTGTACAAGTTTCAAGCTCCTATCTATAAAAGTGTGGAACTTCGTATTTTTTTTTTTGCCTGAAGACAAATCACGAATGCGTGTTTATTTGTTTGTTTGTTTGTTTTTTTTTTCTTTTTCCTAGGGGTGATCGTATCGACCCAATGGTCCTAAAATTTTGCAATAGGACTCATTCGAACGGAAATAAAAAGTTCTAGTGCCCCTTTTGAGTGACGGAAAAAATTGGAGGGCACCTAGGCCTCCCACGCTCATTTTTTTCCCCAAAGTCGTCTGATCAAAATTCTGAGATAGCCACGTTATTCAGCATAGTCAAAAAACCTTATAACTATGTCTTTGAGGACGACATACCTCCCCACAGTCCCCAAGGGAGGGGCTGCAAGTTACAAACTTTGACCAGTGTTTGCATATAGTAATGGTTATTGGGAAGGGTGCAGACGTTTTCAGGGTGAGTTTTTTTGTTGGGAGGAGGGGTTGATAGGGGTTATGTGGGGGAAACTTTCCACGAGGGTTTTGTCATGGGGGAAGAAGATCTCCATGAAGGGGGTGCAGCATTTTCTAACATTATTTAAAAAACCAATGAAAAAATAAATATGGAAAAGTTTTTTTTTCAACTGAAAGTAAGGAGTAGCATTAAAATTTAAAACGAACAGAAAATATTACGCATATAAGGGGTTCACCTCCTCTTAATACCTCGTTCTTTAGACTAAAGCATTTTTAGTAATTTCAACTATTTATTCTACAGCCTTTGTGATTCAGGGGACAAAATTTAAGTTTTAGTGAAAAGAGCGAGGTATTGACGAGTGGGTGAACCCTCTCATATACGTAATAAAAACGTACAAATATAGAAGTTTGTTATGTAAGCTAATTCGTAAGTTACGTATATCTTCTACTAATGAAAACGTTCGTGAAAAGCTAAAAGTTCTATTTGCCTTTTTAAGTACCCAACAAATTGGAGGGGAACTGGGCCTCCTCTCCCTTCCTTTTTTCTCATAATCATTCGATCAAAACTATGGGAATCAATATCATCAATAGCAAGTTCACGCGTAACCTTCAGCGATGGAACCGATTCGGACTCCAAGGTAAGTAATAGCTTGAACTGGTTTGACCTCAGTACCTTCCAGAATGACAGATATATCATCGGTTGGCACAGTATAGTTAAAAAATCGCAGTTCCATTTTCGTTGGGTTAAACGAATGGCCGATACGAAAATATTCATCCATTAAAGCACTGAAACAACTTTTTATTCCTTGTAGTGTCCAACTAATATTTAAAATATCTTCTGCATAGCTAATGAGCGACACATCAATCCCATAAAGAATGCATGCTGTTGGAATTTTAAATTGTGCCTCAATAACAGAGTTACTGAACAAATCTGGCGAGTTCACAGCCCCTTGCCTTATACCCTTCTTTACTGGTATATCAGAGTCAACTAGTACATCACAATTTACCTGTGGTACTTTATTCTAACTCGAAGTGAACTATACATTGAGTCAAAGGGCTTTATAACACATGCTTGGACGCCTCTTTGTGCTGCCAAAAGCAGAATAAGCTCATGAATGGATGAATCGAAAGCTCGAGCGAGATCATGTCCTGCTAGAACAAGAGAATCATTATTGCATTCTGCGTCCACCAATATAGAAACTAATGAATAGAGCGCATGATCACAACCCAGAGATGTATGGAACACAAACTAGTGTGGAGGTACCGAATACTTACTTTCTACTTTATTAAAGACAACAAGCTCAAATAGCTTACATAGTGTAGTCGACACGGTAATAGGCCTGTATGAGGAACATACATATGTGTGGGAGGCTTTCCTGATTTCAGAATGGGTGTTATTACACCAATACAGAAGCTATCAGGGACTATACCTCTTTTAATGATCATTTGAAATAACAATGATACAGTGATATCTGTCGCAGTTCCTAAGATTTTATAAATAAAATCAGTTCTTAAGACTTTGAACTCTCAAGGGTTATAAACCCTCATGTCATGTCAAGATGTTTACAATTTTCTCCATGTTTTTATTTTATTTTCACACAATTTTCCACTTTTTCTTATGAGAAGTTTATGTTTCCCTTCTCTAAACTATGTCTACCTAATTAAATTTTTACACACAAATATATTTTGGCCTATCTGGTCTTTCCTGGTCAAAAGCTTGTATTTAAGAGGGTCAGGCCCTTAGATCCCTTACATCTTAAATTTTTGAATATCTTTATAATTCCGTATATTTTCATAAGATTCGCTTTTTCTGCTTTTTGAATTCTCCCCTCCACAAAAATATGACTTTCTATGTAGTTTACCAAGTTGTCCAGGGGAGCTCTGATTCTAGCAAAGCTGATATGAAAGCAGAAATATATGAAGTTACGGAATTAAGCCTAAGGTTATTATTTTTAAGGCTCGAAGGAGTCCCGAGGCTCCCTTCATCACATAGCATCGAACTTTGGTGTCGTTGCTACGTTTAATTTCACCACCCTTTGTAAAAAAAAGAAAAAAATTCATTCTTCCAAGTAATTAAATTTTCCTTCATTGTTGTTCATTTTCTCTCTCCTACTCTGTATCTCTCCCTCTCTCCCTCTCTCTCTCTCTCTCTCTCTCTCTCTCTCTCTCTCTCTCTCTCTCTCTCTCTCTCTCTCTCTCTCTGTCTCTCTCTCTCTCTCTCTCTCTCTCTCTCTCTCTCTTTCATCTAAAACATTCTTTAGGGTTATTGTCAAAACTTCCATTAATCTCCCACTACTTAGAAAAAAAAAAGCAATTTACAACAGAATGGATTGTAGAAAGAATGACTAGCGTACATAATGATTATAAACCTAAGTATAACTTTTTTGAGGTTTTCCTTTGTTTCGCTGCACTAAAACTGTATTCATACTACATCACAACAGTCTATTCAGCAGTAAGCCAAGTCCTCACCTAGTGAGTGCATGCTGTGAATAGGATCCCAACAAAGAATGGAATAATACTAATAAATGAAATTAAATAGCTGTGAAGTAGCATATCTTAAAACTAATTTAAGAATTGAAAAATTAGCTGAAAATCATATACCGAATTAAACACACAAAAAACTTATTGCAAAATATTACGTTTCAAGACCTGGTAAAATATAACCAATACACAGACAAATTTAGAAAACAATATAATGGAAGCCCAAATATATTATAATATCCCAAGTAAAATAAGGAAGTCCACGTTTATAATGGCACTGCATATTGCTTCCTTTTGTTTTTCTTGCTCCAAAGCTTTGTCAAAGGCAGTCAATATTGATTTTCCAGCTTTCCAGGAAACGTTCCCTATCTGCCAGGTTGTCATGGCAACGACATTGCACCTAGATGTTTTCCATTTGTTATTATGAACCAATGTCGGAGAATTTTTAACAATAAAAAGGATAGCAACCATCTAAGATGATAACATGTGGGAACAAAAAAGTCTTCTTTTTATACCATAAAGCTATTTTTTATAATAGGACAGTAAAAGATTTATTGACAGGACATTACTTAAGAATGTCAATAAGGTTATAACAGCGGTGGTTTTGGCTCAAAAAATTGCATGGGAATGCATTTTTCAAAATCTAGGGGGCTATAATTATTTTTTTTTCATTTTTTCTTTTAAGACAAAAAAGGAGGTTTTAAAGGGAAAAAAAATCAATCTGCGAAAGGATGGGGGGGGGACTTTCTATCCTGCCAAAAAATCAGTATGGTCACCGTTGAAATTATCTGTAAAAGAAATTTTTGTATTAACTTAGTTTCTTCCATCCAGTTTGTATTGAAATAGTTATGCCAGCAAAAGCCTTCCTGTTTACCCTGATCACTTTGTAAGAGTGATTAAATAAAAAAAAACGAGTTTTTTTAACTGAAAGTAAGGAGCGACATTAAAACTTAAAACGCACAGAAATTACTTCGTATATGAAAGAGGCTGCTTCCTCATCAACGCCCCGCTCTTTACGCTAAAGTTTGACTCTTTCTCTCAATTCTTCTTTTTAAAACAGTAAAAAACTTTAGCGTAAAGAGCGGGGCGTTGATGAGGAAGCAGCCTCTTTCATATACGAAGTAATTTCTGTGCGTTTTAAGTTTTAATGTCGCTTCTTACTTTCAGTTAAAAAAACTCGTTTTTTTTATTTAATTTCTGAACGTTTTTGAATCCATGCATGTTTTGATTTTGGCTCTCCGCAGAGGAATAATCAAAACGAAATTTGCATATTTTTTTGGGGGGGGGGGCTAAATGGTTTTCTCATAATTTTGATCGAATGATTTTGAGAAAAAAAGAGCGGGGGCGAAGCCTAGTTGCCCTCCGATTTTTTGGTTAATTAAAAAGGCAACTAGAACTTTTAATTTTTTACGAATCTTTTTATTGGTAAAAGATTTACGTAACTTATAAATTAGCTTACGTAAAGAACTTTTGTATTCTCATGTTTTTATTACATATATGAGGGGATTCGCCCCATCGTCAGTACCTCGCTCTTTACACTAAAGCTTAAATTTTATCCCAATTCATTAAGAATGACCCCTGAATCACAAAAGCCGTAGAATAAATAGTTGAAATTACTAAAAATACTTTAGCGTAAAGAGCTAGGTATCATAAGGAGGTGATCCCCTTATATGGGTAATAATTTCTGTTTGTAAGGGGTAATAATTTCTGTTTGTTTTAAGTTTTATTGCTGTTCCTTACTTCCAGCTGAAAAAGCTTTTTCACATTTTTTTTAAATAATGCTAGTAAATCCTGCTCTCCCTTCATGGAAGTTTTCTTCTCCCATGACAAATTCTCGATGGAAAGTTTCCCCAGCATATTCCCCTCTTCTCAACCCCTCCCCCAACCAAAAAAATCCTCCTGAAAACGCCTGTAAACTTCCCAATAACCATTACTATATGTAAGCACAGGTCAAAGTTTGTAACTTGTTGCCCCTCCCACGGGGACTGTGGGGGAGTAAGTCGTCCCCAAAGACATAGTTATAAGGTTTATCGACTACACTGAATAAAATGGCTATCTCAGAATTTTGATCCGTTGACTTTGGGAAAATAATTAGCGTGGGAGGGGGACTAGGAGCCCTCCAATTTTTTTGGTCACTTAAAAAGGGCACTAGAACTTTTCCTTTCCGTTAGAATGAGCCCTCTTGCAATATTCTAGGACAACTGGGTCGATACGATCACCCATGGGAAAAAAAAACAAAAAACAAATAAACACGCATCCGTGATCTGCCTTCTGGCAAAAAAAATGCAAAATTCCACATTTTTGAAGATAGGAGCTCGAAACTTCTACAATAGGGTTTTCTGATACGCTGAATCTGATGGTGTGATTTTCGTTAAGATTCTGTGACTTTTAGGGGGTATTTCTCCCTATTTTCTAAAATAACGTAAATTTTCTCAGGCTCGTAACTTTTGATGGGTAAGACTAAACTTGATTAAACTTATATATTTAAAACCAGCATTAAAATGCGATTCTTTTGATATAGCTATTGGTATCAAAATTCCATTTTTTAGAGTTTTGGTTACTATTGAGCCGGGTCGCTCCTTACTACAGTTCGTTACCACGAACTGTTTGACTATAATCGCTCTTGTAAAGAAAGAGATTGACGACACCTCGATTATCATTAAGGGGTTTTCACATTGGCAATATAAACCTTTTCACATGAGCATGATCAAGCACTTTCGTTTCGTTAAAGTAAGCACTTAAAACGTGGAAAATATTGAAGTTCAGCAACATGCATAACCATAAACGAAATATAAAAATATTCACAAATAACTTAAATATTTCATGCCTGCCCTAAATTTTTTGCGCGGTATCAAAGTATCTCTGTTTAAAAATCGGCAAAGGAAGAACAATGCTTGATAAATATTTACTGATGCAGCTCAAAACGCACTTAGAAAATATCAATTATGACCATTATCACAGTGAACTTTTCATTTTGTCTGTTTTTCTTAATAATTAGTTTTAAAAGTTTTTCCACAAAACAAGCGATCAAAAAATCTTCCAAGCGGAAAACTACGACGAATCACTATCAAATAAATGAAACCCATAACAAATATAAATTACTATAAATAACTGAGCCAAACTCTAAACGAGCAAAAATTAACATGGCTAGGGCTGACAACCCCTATGCCTTCTCAAAACCGGAACATAATTTGCACTTTACTGAAAACAAAATAGGTTTTAAACCTATTAACTTTTTTACTTTCATAAATACCATTTTTAATACTTTAAGGAATAAATGCCAGTATTATTGCTTGAAACTGACAATCAATGGTCATTTATTTTATATTTTTTTTTTATTAAAGTGCAAATTATGTTCTGGTCTTGAGAGCAGATGGGGATTGCCAGCCCTGCCCATATTAATTCTTACTTGCGTAGAGTTTGACTCGGTTATTTATTCTAATTCTATTTTTTTTGAGTTTTCGTTATTCATTAATGGTGATTTGTGGTAGTTTTACGCTTGGAAGATACGTAAGATTGTTTGACTTTATTTCTGTTCATTTTGGTTTAATGGAACTCTTTACTTGTCTTTGAAAAACTTGTTTTGGCGAATAAGTTTTTTAAATTAATTTTCTGTTCCTATTTTATTGACGTAGCCTTTTTCGTGGAGAAACAATTTGTATCTTCTCGGTGTTTTTCTTCTAAGAATTCAAAATTTTGTTTGCTATTTTTATGTTGGAGAAACTTTTCCAACGATTTTTAATCCTGACTCACACTGACACATACTATTGTTTAATTTAATGTTATGGCTCCTCAAGTTGATCTGAAAAATACAACTTAATACCATTCCCAAAAAATTCTATATAGCCTATTTGACAACCTCTTTTGGATTTATTTAAATTGTATGAGCAGAGACAGTAATAGTAATAGCCATGAAAGTTTCAACTAATACCCCCAGTCGTTCTCAAAATGTTGCTGTGGTGCCTTACAGGCAACCATACACAAAGGGCCTCTCCATTTAATTGTAAAGCAGCATTTAGTTTTAAAGCATAATGAGAGATTTGTATAGCCATGGGGATAGACACACCCAACATATCCCTAGAGAAATAGCTACTAGACCGTTAGACTCTTCTGAACTCAAAATTTTGAGGTTGTCTCAAACTTTTTATTGGATGTATTTGGGAAATGAATAGTCTTGAGAGAGGGCTGCTTGGTCTCCAATCTCTTTTACTCTAAAAAGGGGCACAAGAACTTTTAATTTTCAATCTTATTAGCTCCTTTAAAAGTTTGAATGGTAATTCTCGCTATTATTGAGCAGCACTGTCTGTGGTATTGATCGTATGCCATTTTGAAAACCCGCATGTATATAGTTTTTTCACTTATTTGAAACTCCTCCAAAATGTTCCCTAAAACTTTCTTCTTAACATCCTTAGCATCATTAGTTACGGTAATGGTAGTAACAGCATTAATAGTACACGCATAGTGCTTTCTGGCTAGTTCAAAATCACAATTTACCCTTAGAAGCCTTACTTAATAGTGTAAGCCGTTGTTGAGATATCGCTTTGTGACCTTTTTAAAAATCTACATGTTCATAGTTCATTTCAATTTTGTTCAACATCAGCCTAAATATTCCTTGAAAGCTTCATCTTAATAACCTCAGCTTCGGTAGTAGCAATAGCTGTAGTAGCATAATTAGAATTGGTTTCTTCAGCATCCTCTTCAACATACACTCAAAAGTTTCAAATTAATTAATACCATGTCCCTGAAGTATTTCTGATACTTCCTCTTGACAAAGTTTATGGGCATAATGTGCTTCAATTTAGTTCCATACAGTTTCAGTGTTTCTCAAAATTTTGGGCCTGAATACCCTTGCCTTTAGTATCAGCAGCTATAGCACCAGCAGTAATAGTAGTAGAAGTAGAATTCAGAGTAGTTGCCTCTGCCTTAGTGGCCTATTTAAAAAAAAATATAATATTAAAAATATACAAAATCTTTCTAATCCATATTTCAAATGTTTCTGCTTTTCTTTCTTTTATCCAGCGTTTTTGTTCTATACTGAAATATCGTGGATATAACTCGGATCCTGGTTTCCTCTTCCTTTTCAATTTCTTGATGTTGGATTGGTGATGCTTCATGTAATGGCTAGAATCCAACCGAGTGTTTTTTTTCGTACTATTGAAAACATAATCACATTTCTCTCTTGTTTTTACTCTAAGATACTCTGCTTAATTGTAATCTAATTCATCACTATTTCACTATCATTTTCTTTACTACCTATCGGCATCCTATAGCTTTCGACCTTTCTAATTCCTTAAAAACCTAATTTTTTCTCTCCTAATACTTTTTATTTACCTCTTTCTTAAAACCATTTTTTTTTCACAATTTCCACATTCATACGATTCTCCGTCCATTAAATTATGATACAACAATTTAAAATTCACATTCTTGGTACCCATGGCGGCAATGGCCTGCTCCTGACTCTGTTATTAGGAGCTATGGGTTATTTTAAGTTTTACTCAGGGACATGAATTTCTCTTACTAGGTTGCTAGCTACCGTTGCAACCCAGATTATCGTCTCTTACTAGGTTCCTAGCTGCCGTTGCAACCCGGATTATCACAACTTTACTGTGAAATTACAAAAAGGAACAAGCCTATTGTTTTTCTTAGTTGGAATAGCAAGAGGCGTTCCTAAGTATGGCACTGCCCCAAACAAGCAACTTTTCAAAAGATGCTTGCATTATCTTAAATTTTAGTTACTATATGCCGAGTTTTTTTTTATTTACTAGGTCTCAGTATTATGTGATAAAACTGATATAATCTACATTTGTAATGAACCACATCGATTCTTTACGTAATTTTCAAGGCAATTAATTTTCTCGTTATTAAATAAAAGGGACAGTAAGTCTTTTATATTGGAGTATTGAACACGGCAATTCTAATAGTGTACTTCTTTTCTTATGACTCTAGTTTTAGGAGCAATGCGCTATTGTATTCTTCAACATATGAAGGCATCGTCTCTTAATAGGTTACTAGCTACCACTGCAACCCAGATAAAAGCAGAAGTACACCATTAGAATTGGCATGACCGAAAAACATATTCAAGAAGCAATGATATTTCTTTTTTCCTAAACTGCTTGCCAGACGCTGGTATTTAGCAGAGTATTAAATGTAAAATCAATTTTTGTCAAAAAAGTGCCTAATTGTACAGGATTATGAATATCTTATATTAGTATTATATATATAACTAGCTGTTGGGGTGGCGCTTCGCACCACCCCAAACCCCCCGCGTGCATAAGTCGTTACGTGCCATATTAGTTACGAGCCATTGTAGTTGTGTCCCAGTGTACCACCTAAGAATATAGACAGATTTATATATGTGTTTTTAACTACGTAAAACTTGCGAATATACAACATTCTTGGCTTTCCCATTGTCTGTGCATATACAAAGCCTTATGTACTTATAATGACGTCATATACAAACGCTCTTTTTACAAACAAACAAACATGCATACACAACTCGTTTTTATATAGATAGATAGATAGATAGATAATACAAAATTAACTGCGTAAAACTTGCGAATATACAACATTCTTCGCTGTCCAATTGTCGCTGCATATTAATAGATTGTCAGGTTTACCGACCCTCGAACATGCAACGTACAATTGTCCATGGGAAAAACAATCAGTATCAAGATCAACACCATATTTTTCTAATGATTGACCTTGAGCTTTGTTGATGGTGATTACAAATGCTAATCGAATCGGGAATTGCAATCTTTTAAATTGAGAAGGCAGATCCGTTGGAATCGTGGGAATGCGAGGAATAAGAACAGCCTCACCCTCAAAAGGGCCTGTCAAGATTGTGGCCTCTATTACGTATTCCATTGTTTTTTTTTACGGCAAGTCGCGTGCCATTGCAAAGCTTTGGTGGGTTTATGTTACGTAACAATATTATTGGTACGCCTATTTTTAGTTGTAGCACGTGTGGTGGAAACCCTGAAAGATCCACGGAAAAATTCAGATGGATAATGAACGCCTCATTTGGTTCCCAAACTGTGTCGACTGACTTGTAAAGGACTGCCTGGTCTCGAATCTTGGTCAAAACAATGTTGTTGATTTCGTGGACGTCTATATTTTTGGGTGCAAGAATCGCTCTTTCACTTAGCCATTTATTATTTTTATAATTGTTTAGAATATTCGGAAATACTTTTTCAATCAGTTCATTTTTGGACGTCACTAAATTACAGAATTCACCAGATAGTTGTATACGTCCTGAAATTAAGTCTACTGGGAGCTTTCCGTTTCCAATTGCCAGCAATTGATCTGAAAATGTTTGACAAGAGTCATCGTTTTGCAATCGGACACGCATATTAAAATTAATATATATATTATAATATTAATTATTAATATTAATTATTAATATATATTATAAAATTAAAATATTCCAGGCAAGCATTCATTTCATCTGGAGGGGTTGATCTAGGTATTATAGGTAATGTTTGCCTGAAATCTCCCGCAAGCAATATTAATGTGCTGCCAAAGGGTTTCGAATTCCCTCGCAAATCTTTCAAACATTGATCCAGAGCCTCAAGCGATTTTTTGTGTGCCATTATGCACTCGTCCCAAACAATAAGTTTGCATTGCTGCAATACTTTACCCATCCCAGATAATTTGGAAATATTGCACGTGGGAGTTTCTGTAGAATGCAAATTCAGAAGCAATTTCAAAGCGGAATGAGCAGTTCATCCACCGGGCAGTAGCGTTGCGGCTAATCCGGACGACGCAATTGCCAACGCTATATCATTTTTTGATCGAATTGATGCCAGAATCAGTTTTATCACAAACGTTTTACCAGTACCTCCTGGGGCATGAAAAAAGAAAATTTCTCCAACGTTGTTATCGACACAATGCATTATCGTATCATAAATGTCTTTTTGTTCCGACGTTAACTTGGAAATGTTATTTTGTACATACGACAATAGATCAATCGTACTGTACCTTTGTTCACGATCCAATTCTACAAATGTCGAAACAGCAGTGGTACGATTAGGTGAAGGCATTTCCAAATCCTGAAGAGGTTTGTTTGCCATACATATGCACAAATCTTCTATAATAAATAAAGTGTAGTTATAAATTTCTGATGTAAAATCAAAAGTCATATCTGGCGTCTCTAACCGTTTTCGATGGAGTAGATCTTCGGACGTTTTCGATTTATATTTTCCCCATAATTCTGTAGGAGCTGAAGGAGAGCAAGTTGTTAGTATGTTTCCAAACAATGCACGAATTTGACTTGGGGTTGATGTTTCGCACGCGTCATTGATGCAGTTATCCCAGTGTTGGTCATTCTCCAATAAATTTAGAGCTTGGCATGCACTACGGTAAGTGTCATGTATAGTACCGTTTATATTTCTCAAATACTCAAAGGACGTCGGACCGGGTACATTCACCAAAAGCAGGTGTAGAAAGAAGCATTCATGTTGATTGGGGTGAATGGTGTACAGTCTTCTTATCGTGGTATCTTTTAAGATGGTAGGTTGGCCATCGACTGACTTACCCTGTTTTCGACGTTCAAATACTTTATTTTTAGTATTCCAAGTGTAATACGAAGGCACTTCAGTATACAGCAGTTTTTTGCAAAAGAATCATTTTTGCATAGCGAAAAGAAAGCAGTTAACTTTGTATCCGGTGGATTCAGGGGTCTTTGTTGCACGTTGGATTCCGAAAAATAAACACGTTGTCTATTCTGTAGTTGTACCGCTAAGTGAACAACAGCTGGACTACGTTCATGTATCGGAAATGAAAGAATTCGCCAAACAGCTTCATTACTGCTTATGTATCTTCCAGCCTGATATTGTACGATTCGTCGATATCTTTGATTTCGGACTGCAAGCGAAAAACTGCCATGTCATATGGCAGTGTCATAAGGCATGTCAACCTACATGCCTTTGTTAACGTATTTACATATGGATTTGATTGCCTTTACGGAATTAAGTATTCAACGTTTATGTGTGCATTAAATGATTTTGATAATAATAATGGGGAATATGGAACAACCCACTGGTTATCTACTTCGATGGTGGTACCATTACGCTTTTTTAGAATTGCTGTTTTACCGCCATCTTCAGTAGATCTTCTTCTATATTGTGGGTAACCATCATTGCCAGTAATTGTGTTGGGTACTAAAAGCCATTGCTTTGTACACCTTTCTTTGGCCATGCATGGTGAGTTTTCGTTCAGTGCACCGCAAGGTGCATTGAACAAACATATGTGCACTGAACAACATATTTTTTACAACAATATCATATAACCCCTTATCGACATTTTCATCAGGTATTTCAGTGGAAATCACGTCATCAGTTTCGTTAGAAGTAATTTTATAATGTAGCAAGATTAGTATATGTACGTGTGGCAATCCTCGTTTTTGCCATTCCCCTGAGTACATCCAGCATCGCACTGACCCAAACACTTCAAGTTTTACTATGTAGTTTATCAGTGATTTGTCTTGATAAAATTTGAAAAGATGTTGATAATCTTGATTATAGTACACATGATTTTGATGGCACTATAATAAGTTTTGTTAATAGGTAAGATGATTTTGATAGTATCCAACAAGATTTGATTAATAGTAGTCACGTTTTGATTGTTGCTGAACACATTTCGATAATAACTTGCAAGATTACGATAATACCATGTAAAATTTTGTTAATAACTCGTATGATTCTGATAGTATCGTGAGTGGTTTTGATATTGCCAGAGAAGAGTCTTAGTATATTAGTCGAGATTTTGATAATATAGTGCGAGATATTTCATAATATCAGACAAGGTTTTGATAATATCGTACAAGAGTTTGGTACTACTCGGCAAGATTTAAAAATCTTGATTATAGACAGCATAGTGTCATTTTACTACGAAAATTTTTTGTAATAGAAGGCATGATTTTGATATCACCATTTTAGGTTTTGACAATAACTGACTAGATTTTGGTAATACCACACAGGATTTTGGTAGTGCCTTACAATATTTTGATAGCAACAGCCACGAATTTGCAAGAAGCATTTTAGATTTTGATAACAACCTGAATGCTTTAGGTAATGCCCAAAAGGATTCTCAAAATATCTCAAAAGACTTTAATAAAGCAGCACAGGAATCTGTAATTCTTACTTGAACTGGTAATATCATGCAACACTTTAATGGTATCATGTAAGGTTTTGACAATATTTGACAATGTTTTGATAGTATTGATAATAGCAGGCAGAAATTTTATTGTACTATGCTAAGTTTCGTTAATAGGTAACACAATTTTGATTGCGTCAGATTTGATTTGAGTAATAGGAGTCACGTTTTGATTGTTGTGGATGATGATTATGAGATTATTGTAAAATCTCGATTTTGATAATAACTTGCAAGATTTAGGTAAAGCCAAAAAATTGCTACAATCGGAACTGTGTAATCTGTGGGGGCAAGAGTGGTGGAACTAGAACCAGAATTAGAAATGGGGCCCATGGGACTGGAATTGGAATTGGTAGAATTGGGGTGGAAGCCAGCGGAGTTGGAGATGGAACTGTTGTGAGCGTGCAAGGGGAGGGCTACCCTGTTCTTATAAATTGGTTTCTATATGTTTAAGTACTTTTCAATTTTACAGGGTAAAATATCCAAAACCATTGTTTAAATGGAATAAAGAAAAGGCCTATTCAAGAAAATGTTGAATACAGTATATGGTTTATAGTCGTTCTGATTGAATTACAAAGGCTTTTGGACCAAATTGGACACGAGTAAAAGATTTACCAATCAATAGCTTTGGTTTTCATGCAAAACTATATTTTTGATATCGTGGATATACTTACAGTTAATTTTTCAGCATTTATGTAGACAATCCTCGATTAATTGACTTCATATTGAAAATACCCTTTCCTAGCTGTATAATGTTGATTTAAATGTCCCAAAAATAAAGTTTTCTAATATTGTTTACAAATTTTCTTATTAATAGAATTTATATGTAAATTATCAGCCTTTGTCTTCATCTTTTAGATTTCTTCTTTCACGATGAATCCCCAATATATTTCACTAGTACAATTAAGGCATTTTGTAGCCTATGTACATCTGTAATCACTAGGTACATTCATTCAAGGTTTTGTCTAGTATAACTGTAAAATTATATGTAGCTAAGAGGAAAAGACAGACTATTTACCCTATGAGAAGGTGAAACCTACTCTATATGTTTGTGTTCTCTTGGTTTTATTTCACCACTGTTTGTGCCTTCAACTTCCAATTGAGTAAAAGCATCAAACACTAAAAATATGCTAAGAACAAGATCAATATCCCCAACGTTGGTGCTCTGATAATATCCCCTAAACTATTACATGGCAATCATATTTGCGTGATAGATCTACAATCAATAATGTTGTTAATTGCTAGCACACGCTGGCTGGAATTGCTCGCTAGAGGTTTGCACCTGAAACAAGTAAATAATATATAAAATTAGGTGGCTTGTGTTCAGGAAAATTACATCGCGTAGAACTTGTTTCCTGAGTCATGATAACATCAATTGCATTTTGGCTCAGTTATCCAAGTCATCATTCCGTTGGGGAAATATTTGGTTCGACTCCTACATCAGACAAAAATCTTTGATGACGGATTATAAAGATCCCTAAATCAAAATAAGTCTTGTGTTAATGCTTTGCGGAGTGCTTTGATAAAACATTTCGAGGAAAAAGACAACTTGAAGAAAAAATATCTTGAAGGAAATGTCATGAACAAACAAAATAATGTCCCGAAACAAAAAAATCTTATAGAAAAATAAACTTCAAGGGAAGAAACGCCTTGAAGAAGAATAATCTTGAAGAAAAAGAAATTTCGAGAAAAAAGAACTTCTTTAAGAAAAAACATCTCCAAAAGTATTACTTAACACTCATGTTTGCGCAATACGTCATTCTCAGTTACAGCTAGGAGGTTGCCAGCTTGACAAGCGGCCCGTAAGACCTAACAAAATAATTCAAGTGACAATAGGTCATCCTCAATAAATTTACTTAGGTCAGTAATTACAGTCCCTATAGTATTACGTCTAAAACTATTACTATAAATGTCTAAAAATTCATAATGGGCGAAATATCTAGATGAATGCATTGACCCAGTTAAAGTGCCAACTATCCAACCTGAGGAATTAGACTCAGAGTCATAATTATGTGTGTTTCTTTCATTCATAAGTTTTGTCAGTATAAGTTGATTGCCAATTGATTAGATTTCTATGTTGATTTTCCCCCATCCTTGCCAGCGGTCGGATGTTGATTAAGTTCTTGAGCATTCCTTAATTTTTCGATACATTTTATATTTTTTCTCCTTCATATGTACTTGTCATTACAAGTTGATTGCCGCTTGCTTACATTTTCTGTCCAAAATGTGTATTTCAGTGCTTTTTTTATTTTTTTTTTATATTATTTTTTATTATGTTGTTCCATTTTCAAAAAAAGAGTTCAAAAAAAAGTTCCTAAGAGTGTGTGTATTTCTCATGGCTTTTGCTTCACTTCAAGATATGGCCTTGTCCCCAGGAAACTATTAAGTAAGTAATGAGTTCCTATTTTTCATCCCGGGGACTAATCTATCCTTCATTACTAATAAATTATAACCGGTTAAAACAATTAGAGAATTATTTTTTGGATTTAGAGAAAATTTTTGATGAAAAAATAAGTAATGAAGATGATTTGCCGTTATCTATTGAAATTAATTTTATTAGAAGTAAATATGTTGATTTAATAGATTTGACGAAGGGACACTCTGAATCTCAGTTCTCTGTGCTTCTACTTAACTGTAAAGGATTATGTTCGTCGTTTATGGAACTAACTTCAATGTGCCACCAACTGCAACCCAAAATAACTGGATTATGTGAGATATTCCTTACAGGACAAACGGATAGCCTCTTAGATATCCCAGGCTATACATCAAATTTTCAACATAGAAAAGAAGCTCACAGAGGAGGCTTTGGCTATTATTTTTATATATTTAATATGCTGTGCATATTAACAACCAACTAACCTGGAATGTTAAAGGCATTTTTGAATCACTTTTCCTTGAGCTATATGGGCCTTCTAAGAAAAAGATATTGATTGGAGAAATATATCGCTCACCCTCTGGTTCTGTTTCTGTTTTTAGGGATATACTAACTCAGATTTTACAGCTGATAGGAAACCAGAACCAAGATGTGATCATCATGGGTGATTTTAACATTAATATGGCCTTTCCTCTAACAAATAGCTCAGTGGATCTTCTCACTATTATGTCAGGGTCTAATCTTTACCCTTCAATTACAATTCCAACCAGAGTAACAGAAAGTACACACTCACTGATTGACAACATTTTTTCTACATTGTGTTCGGGGGAGGTATCAATCATCACCAGCGACATATCTGATCATTTTCCTATACACACTGTCTTCAACGAAGCGAGGATGCCTACTCCACTCGTATGAACTATCCAGGATCTACTACTTGTAGATCCTGGATCCACAATGTATTTGTAGCTGCATATAAAAAATGCTGTTTTAAAGAGAAATCAAGAAAACGTTTAAGAAAAAATACACCAATATGTCCATGGGCTACCGAAAGTTTACTCATATGCATAAATAGGAAAAATAAGTTATGGGCAAATTACAGAAACCACCCAAACCCAGAAAACCTAGAGAGATATGAGACGTATAAGAAATGCCTATATACAGTTCTGAGGAAAGCAAAAAGAATTTATGTGAATAATAAAATTTCGGAAAGTGGGAAGGATGGACGAAAAGTCTGGATGGTCATTAATTCGATTTTGCGACCAAATGATAAGAGACCAGAATTGCCTTCCAGACTTTTTGTCAACGGGGAGGCTGCTACGGGTCCCGCTCAGGTTGCAAAAGAACTCAGTACAGTTTTCGCAAGGATAGGAGGAATTACATCTAATTCTGCGAAAAGTCCCCACAAACCCTACAAGCATTACCTTGGCTCAGCATGCACCAAATCAATGGCAATAATTCGTGTGACATCAACTCAAGTAGAGGTAATTGTGAAGACCTTGAAAGGCACATCAGCATCTGGATTTGACCAGATACACACGAAAACCCTAAAACAGTCCTCCCTGAAAGCAGTCCTCCCTTCTATCCTAGAGCCATTAACTTATCTGATAAACCTGTCTCTAAGAAGTGGTGTTTTTCCTTCGATTCTAAGAAAAGCAAGAATAATCCGTCTGCATAAAGGTGGACCTCATGACGATCCATCGAACTTCCGACCCATATCCATATTATCTGTTTTTTCAAAAGTTTTTGAAAAACTCTTACAAAGACTACTTTACCAGTTTCTCGAAAAAAAAGGATTTTTTAATAGTCGTCAGTTCGGCTTCAGACCTGGCCATTCAACAGAAGATGCTCTGGCATCCTTAAGCTTATTCATCAACAGAGCACTTGACTCAGGTCTTCTGCCAGCTGCTATATTGATTGACATCAAGAAAGCATTTGATAGTATGGATCATACAATCTCACTGGGAAAGCTGCAACATATTGGAGTGAGAGGGATAGCCCTTCAATGGTTTGAATCTTACCTTCAAAATAGGTGCATCTACATCGTTGATGACCAAAGGAACGACACTACTGTGAAATTTGGTGTGCCTCAAGGATCAATCCTCGGTCCTCTTTTGTTTTTAGTCCATGTAAATGACCTAACTCGTATCCTTAATCCGAACCCTGACGACCAAAAATGCTGTAACCTATGCTTTGATCAAACATCTGAGGACATTACTAACGAGCAAGATGAACTTATAGCATTCACTGACGACACTACAATGACCTGCTGCGGACTAGATATTCCTTCACTCCAGCGTAAGCTTGAAAACATCATAGAAGGAACCTGTCTGTGGATGGATGCCAACAAACTTGTCATCAATGTAGAAAAATCTTGCATCCTATTATTTTCTAGGGTAGGAATCCTTCACCCAGAAATAACAGGAATTGTGACGTCTCGTGGTAAGGTTCAACGACCAGTAAATGGATGTGCAAAATATTTAGGAGTAATAGTATATGAAAACCTTTCTTTCCTTCCTCACATCCATGCTGTAGAATTAAAGCTTTCAAGGAATCTGGGTATCATGAAAAAACTGAAGCAAACATTCCCACGTAAAACCCTTACCCTTCTCTACAATGCACTCATTAGACCCCACTTACAGTACTGCGCAATGATATGGCAATCGACATTTAAATCCCATCTGAAAAAACTGGATTCCATCCACAAGAATGCCTTGAAGATCATCAAACACACAGAAGATTATCTCTCGCTGAAATCGCTGTTTGAGCTTTCCTATTTGGTTTTTGCTTTCAGATTTCTCTCCGGCTTGCTTCCACCGCCTTTTAGGAATCTATTCCGTTTGGTATCCGAACAACGTCTTTCAATTACAAGACTATCTGCACAGATCCATATTCGACATACGCCAACAGTGAGGTCGGATTTTTCGCCTGATATAGTCTGTGCTAAGGCTTACAATACCCTGCCACTTGAACTGAGAGGTAGGAGCTCCATTGGTTCTTTCAAAAAGAGAATAAAAAATTATCTTGTTTTGAATAAGTTTAATCTGAATAAAGAATCTAATTAGAAAAGTGATTTTAGTTATTATTCAGTTTTTTTGTGGGGATTGGAGTGGTTTGCTCCTGGATGAAGAGGTGGGGACTTAAGATGTTTCTTTGGTAGGGGCCATGGTTGTATCGAGAAGTTGAGGGAGAGCCATAGTGCGTATTTATTTTTGAGCTGATATGGGACTTAGCATGGAGTTTTTGCATGGAGATGAGAGATTATTTATGTTATGACTGTTATAATTTTTTTTTTAGTAGACCCGAATGAACTGAAAAAAAAAACAAAACAAACGGGTGTGCTCAGTAAATGAATAATCAACAACACCTGCTGGTTGCAAGAGATACAGAACTGGTTGCTATGGCGCTGTAGCCTTATAACCTATGGGGATACTACTCACATCACTCCATATTTAGGCTAGTTCCATTGCGCTGCCTATACTTTCATTCATGACCTTCTTAGATAAAGTGAATAACAAGATGTAAAATTATCTTATAAGGAAATTAGATTTTTGAGACTTCCAAACTCAATGCATAGTGAGATAAAACAAAAGTTTAGTTTTTGATTTTCACTGTTTATTGGAAAAGAAACTGTAAATAAAGTTTGAATCTAATACATCTAGTCCAGAGGTCCAATTGTTTTGTTGTTTTTTTTTACGAATGCTTAAACAAAGAAAAATATACAGTCAGACCTGCTGTACAGACAGCATCAATGGATGTTTCAGAACGCTTTAATCGTCACTTTGTAACAATATGTGTCTGTAATTTTTCGGGGGGGATCCTTGATTCCCAATATCAGATAAGTTTAAATTGTTTGAAATAAAGTGCACACGTTTTCTGAATTTAAAACAAGGAATCGATTATCCAAAAAAAATTTTTTTTTCTCTATAATCTTATTAACTTTATTCTCTGCTAAGTCCGCCTATAAGGTTTTTATTACTTTACGGGATAATTATTACGGGAGATAATTATTTGAAGCACTTCGCTATATCAAGCATCTCTTTTTTAGAGATAATTTCCTGGAAAATCTTTTGGACCCTTGCAAACTACTAGAAAGTTATATCAAAGCTTGATTTAATACTAAACGTTAAAACTTGAATTCCTTACACCATTAAAAAACAATTATGTCTTGAATCAGCATTAGAATGAAGATATTTTTCAGAACGAAGAAAAAGTCTAAATTGATAAAACAGCAGAAAACAGAATATTTTTCTTTTTTTTTATTGAACTTCTAATATGTTAGCTGATTCGGCCAAATCTTCCCCTAAACTTAAAGCGCTTTTACAAATCAATTTAACTATTTTAAACCCAAAGAAATTTCGACATCGAAAGATACAAGTTAAAGGGCATAAAATTTAGGCATAAAAGAGGTTCTTAAGCGTTACGGTCGGTAATTTGATGCTAACTAGCATGTGTGGAAGCTAGTAACAAACAGTTTGACATAGGTCGAGGTGAGGAAGTCCTAAAACCACACTTATTGGCTAAACAAGTTATCAATGCCTCCTTATAAACTGGAATCCCCTTTCCGTGCTGGGAAACATCCTCCTGGATAATTTTCATTTAAATTTATTGAAATGTGTGTTCAATCATAACGTGAAAGTTCTAAAAGTATTAATACAGCTTCTTTTCTCCCATTCTAGTTGGTATCTCTTTAAATGCAAACTTTCCAAGTATTTCTAATGCAAGAAATTGCTTAGGGAGAAATTTTGATTCCCTCTTCTAGTTGATGCATCCCTTTATAAATAGACAATTTTCTAGGATAGAAAGGATATGTCTGGCCTGTTTCTATATTTATTAGAAAAGAGGAGTAGAATTGCAGCTACTATGTAAGGAGAAATAAGACATGTGATTTTCGGCATGAATTATACTTTTCAAAATGACTGCCTATGTTTATTTATGATGATTCCCGCAGCTTCCTCACAAAGAAGAAACAGTCTAAACATATTTTTAAAGACAGAGAATCTATTTTCTGTTAATATAGTTTTTTAACTGAAAAAATCATATTATTTTAAATTTTCCCACTTATTAATACTAATTAATAGAAATATGAAGCATAAAGATATAGAATAAAGAAATATGAAGCAAAAAGAACTTTCAAAAGACTATTTATCTTGATTTTTATGACACCTAATTTTCTTTAACGGAGAAGGAGCAGCCAAACCTGAAGCCTTTTATTAAATCAGAATTTTGTTTCCCTTATACTGTTTTTTCTTTTGTGAAAAAGACAAATTTCGTTTTATTTCTAGTTAAACTCAAATAGAAATTTCAAGTTGAAGTTCCAAAAAACAATAATAGCAGTTTTATAATTTATTAGTAGTGATTTGAGTGATAGTGATACCCTAAAGTTTGACTCTTTCTCTCAACTCTACTTATTAAAACAGTTAAAAAACTTTAGCGTAAAGAGCGGGGCGTTGATGAGGAAGCAGCCCCTTTCTTATACGAAGTAATTTCTGTTAGTCTCAAGTTTTAATGTCGTTCCTTACTTTCAGTTAAAAGAAATTGTTTTTTTTTTATTTAATTTCTGAACGTTTTTGAATCAATGCATGTTTTGATTTTGGCTCTCCGCAGAGGAATAATTAAAACTAAATTTGCATATTTTTTTTGGCTAAATGGGTTTCTCATAGTTTTGATCGAATGATTTTGAGAAAAAAGAATTGGGGGAAGAAGGCTAGTTGCCCTCCGATTATTTGGTTACTTAAAAAGGCAACTAGAACTTCTAATTTTTTTACGAATGTTTTTATTAGTAAAAGATATATGTAACTTATAAATTAGCTTACGTAATGAACCTTTGTAATCTCATGTTTTTATTACATATATAAGGGGGTTCAACCCCTCGTCAGTACCTCGCTCTTTAGACTAAAGCTTAAATGTTGTCCCAATTCATTAAAAATGACCCCTGAATCACAAAAGCCGTAGAATAAATAGTTGAAATTACTAAAAATACTTTAGCGTAAAGAGCGAGGTATTAGGAGGAAGTGAGCCCTTCATATGCGTAATAATTTTTATCCGTTTTAAGTTTTAAAGCGGCTCCTTACTTCCAGTTGAAAAAACTTTTTCATATTTATTTTTTCCTTTTTTTTTAAATAATGCTAGAAAATCCTGCACTCCCTTCAAGAAAATTTTCTCCTCCCATGACAACTTCCTCGATGGAAATTTCCCCCAACATATCCCCCTCTTCTCAACCCCTCTCCCAACCAAAAAATCTCCCTGAAAATGTCTCTACACTTCCTAATAACCATTACTATATGTAAGCACTGGTCAAAGTTTATAACTTGTAGCCCCTCCCACGGGGACTGTGGGGAGTAAGTCGTCCCCAAAGACATAGTTATAAGGTTTTTCGATTATGTTGAATAAAATGGCTCCGATAAAAAGATCCGTTGACTTTGGGAAAATAATTAGCGTTGGAGGGGGCCTAGGTGCCCTCCAATTTTTTTGGTCACTTAAAAAGGCCACTAAAACTTTTCATTTCCGTTAGAATGAGCCCTCTCGCAACATTCTAGGACCACTGGGTCGATACCATCACCCATGGGAAAAAAAAAACAAAAAAAAACAACCAAACAAATAAACACGCATCCGTGATCTGCCCTCTGGCAAAAAATACAAATTCCACTTTTTTGTAGATAGGAGCTTGAAACTTCTACAATAGGGTTTTCTGATACACCGAATCTGATGTTGGGATTTTTGTTAAGATTCTATGACTTTTAGAGGGTTTTTCCCCCTATTTTTAAAATAAGGCATATTTTCTCAGGCTCATAACTTTTGATGGGTAAAATTAAACTTGATGAAACTTATACATTTAAAATCAGCATGCAAATTTGATTCTTTTGATGTAGCTATTGGTATCAACATGGCAGTTTTTAGAGTTTTGGTTACTACTGAGCCGGGTCGCTCCTTACTACAGTACGTTACCACGAACTGTTTGAAAGTTAGAAAAAGAGGCAGCAGCTAAATTCTTGTTTGTAGTGAAACTAAATTTTTCGTGAACAGTATTGGGAAGAAATAAGGTTAAATTATATATTTGATATATAATGATGTCAAATACTGAAAAACCAATCAAATCAAAATTTGATTTTACTATAATTTCATCTTTTATCTTCAATGTTGCAATAAGTACGTAAGAAAATATTTGTAATAAAGTGCCATTTTCAGTAAAGCGGTAGTGACGAAGTAGGTTTTAGACTTTTACAGTTAGAGCAGGAAGAAGTATCCAAATTCTTCTTTGAATTGATTTCTGTTTGTTTCAATCTTGATTCACATATTTAGTTAAAACTTTATTCGTTTTAAGGTTTATTTATTCATTTATTTTAGTACATGTTTTATGTTTGTTTGCTATGACTGTTTATTTAGTTTCTGTTCGTTTTGGGTTTCATTTATGCTACAATAGCAAAATATTTGTGTTCGTTTTAAGCTTTATTTGTATATAGAATTTAAGTTGTACTCGTATCAAGATTTATTTATTCATTTATTTTAATACTACAAAAGAATAAAAACAAAAGCAACACGAAACCACAAGAATGGAACAACAGGAATAATACAAGAAGAAACAAGAAAACTAGAAACAACATTTTCTAAAGGAAAACCAAAAACTATCGACCCCCTCCCCCCTCCGGCAGAGAATGCAAAACAAATGTGTTTAAGCTACTCCACCCAAATCCAAGTAATAAGAGTCCAGCCTAATACAGGTTAGATCTTAATTACATTTTAATGACGAAAAATTCTTATTTTCACCTTCTCTTCTTCACTTGATTAGTCGCAATCCATTTCTCTTATTGTTAGATGTTTCTGTTTTTTTACGGTTTTTATCAGCATTGAACATGCCTTTTTTGACGCGTATGTCTTATTAAAAAATTAACGGGTCTTTTTTTGTCTTTGCTTGTCCTTTTTCAGTGTCCGGCGTTCACCCCCTGAAAAATACCAACCTCCTGCAAAATTCCCCTGGTTGGAAAACACCCCCAGAAAACAGCCCTCCGTGGATCCCCCCAGAAAATTCCACCCAAGGCAAAAGACTCTCAGTTTCTGATCCAATGAGTGCACTCCGAAGTTTCTGCAACTTGAGGTGGAGGTGTGGATGAAAAAGGACAGTCCTCCTCCTTTACGGAATAAATTCTGCTCATTTTGGGGTTTAGTTTTATTCTTTACTTTCATAATAGCAGCGTAGACCAGAAATATTCCCAGAAATCGTAAGGGATTATATATCAATTCCACATTTTTTTAATTTTTTAGAAGTTTCTTTCATACCCCTCCCTCCCTTTAAAAAAACCTTTACTGGGATACATCCTTTTGCTGCCTTTTTGTTGGGAAATTTTTCCTCCGAGAAGGGGATTACCCGCATGATTTTGAAAACAATCAGAAATTAAAATATTTTCAAATGAAAGGGTGCTAAAAAAATATTTCACCCCAGATCATCTGCAAGAATATTTGTGGGTGGAACTTTCAGCTAGAATGGAATTGTCCTAGGATTATATCCCTGGAAAGGGGGGGGGGGCCTTTTTACGTGAAAACAACTTTCCAAGGTGGATTTTTTGTGGGTGAAGGGAATTTTTCAGGGAGGGGAGGATTTCTCGGTGTTATTAAAAGCGATCAGAAATTAAATTATAAAAAGTTTCTTTCGCAGAAAGTAAAGAGCAACATCAAAAATTAAACGGAAAGAAATTATTACGCATATGAAAGGGTTTTCTCCTCCTCAAGACCTTGCTCTTCACGCTAAAGTTTTGACTTTTTGTCTTAATTCCTTAAGAACACCTGGAACACAATAGCCGTTAAATAAGAATAATAAGATTTTTTTTTTTATTTGCAATCACCTGTTACGAAAAGCCTCGGTGGGTGCAGATTGGGAAGACGGTATGGCTCCTGGAACCACCTTGAGGGAGCCAGATTTTCCGGCATGATCTGATTAACAAATATAAATCAAAATTTGAAAAAATAAGCTTTTTTCAACTTAAAATACAGAACAACATTGAAAAAGACAAATATTAGTCCATATATGAGTGGGGCTGCACCCTCTTAAATCCATTGCTCATTAAAATATTGTCTCTATTGCTTTGACAAAGCTTTTTATTCTAATTAAAGATCCTAATGCTTACGAAGTCTCTCTTAAAGAATTGGGAAATAAGTAAAACTTTAGCTTAAGAAGAGAGGGGTGTAAGAGGTGGATAACCCCCTATATATGTAAAAAGTTTGTTTATTTAAAATGTTAATGTAGATCCTAACTTTTAGCTAAAAAATCTGTTTTTTCTATTTGATTTAATAAAAGGTTACTGTATTGAAATAAACGACACTACTCGCACTGGATTCTGATTAATGGATAATTCTTCTATGCTGACGAATTCAGTTTTTTTCTTTTTGGCTGACGAATTCAGACAAATCGAATGAGATTTATATTAAGAGTTTCAAAGCTCATTTCCCAGGGATTAGAAAATATGACATTAGATTATATAAAATTTGTTTACTCAGGCAGGAGGAATGCGGAATATAGACACGGTAAATATAGACAAAGTAAGACTTTGTGTCCCAATCCTTTAGGAACAAAAAGTGAAACACAAGGTTACAAAATAGCTTTTTGAACATTCTAAATATCGCATGTGTGAAGAGTGATGTATTTTGGAGGGGGTATCCTCGTCATATCGTAATAATTTCTGTTCGTTTAAATTTTAATGTTGATCCTTACTGTAAGTTGAAAAAACCTTTGTTTTTTGTTTAATCACTCAAAGGCACAAACAATTCTCCGGAGAAAACCTTGACATACCGTTGATGGATTTGCTTTGGATGTGTGAACTAATTACCTATAAGCAGTTAGATTGCCTCTACATCTTCTATGTCAACGTAGTCCTAATCAGCGATGCAATGCTAGAATGTGCCGTAAATTATGCAAATAAGACAAAAAATTTCCCTCAGGTTCTGACCGTAACTGAACTAAAGACTCTATCGATTCTGAACTAACCGATAGGCACTATTTACACACTAATACTACTGCTGCTACTGCTACAATTACTGCTACTAAAGAGGCTAATGTTTTTAAGGTGAAGCTTTCAGGGAATGCTTAGATGGGAGAATCGACTAGATAAAAAAGCTATATACATTCAGGTTTTTAAAAGAGAACAAAAACTATATCCTAGAACCGACTTAGAGCATTAAGTTGAAACTTTCAAGGCATATTCAGGGGGATGTTGATTTAACCAAACGGCAATATATACATGTTGCCGCTATTGTTACTATTACGATTGCTCGAAGATCACTGAAAGATGTTGATAGATGGTCCTACAAGATAGAGATAGGGCTGATTAGAAGAAAAATAATAGTTTTAGAGCTCATTTTTAAGATGGCTAGATAGACTATACCACAAGAAAGGGGTGTTTCTGCCATTTTGTGGTGCTAAACTACAATTCTGAATCGATTCAAGATTCTGAGTTAGTCATTCTATTTAAAAGTATAAAAAATGTACATTGAGCTGCCCAGTTGCAGAAGAAGTAAAATCACATGGTGGCCCATTCGTTCCTGAAAGGTCACGTAGTCAATACAAGGTAAAAGTTAAAAATGCTAAAGGATACGGCACTGAACTTTACAGTCTTTAATCACGGTACTAATCTCTGTTTCACGGCTCTACAGCCAGAAAGTGAAATAGGGAATGGGGGTTGGTCATCCTGCGTTTTCGCACACCTTTTCTGTCTACCTTACCAGACTTCTCCAGGTACCTTTTTATAGCTGGGTCAACTCTAGCCGAGCTTACAGAGTTATGCCACTGACATCCGTTCCAAACCAAAGAATAGTGACACCAGAAGTCAACCCCCTGTCCTCAAGGACAAAGGATTTCAATCCTAACGTGGTAACCACTTGGCTAGGACGAGGAATACAATATAAAGGGACCACTACAAGGACGAAACAATAGAATTTAGATGGTTAATATGGATATTTATCCTAACACTTGATTTAATTAAGTTGATTCAATTTATTTTCATAAGATTATGTTTACTGGTGTAAAATTGTGCATCAAGAGCTCATTTCAATACCGAATTTCTCTGACGCCCCATGAGCCTTTAGATTGACATATAAAGGGGTACCAGTGGGGGCATGAATTAAATTTTTATCTTCCTTCATTTAGAATAAGCCTGAATAGGGCGGTATGGGGTGATACCTTCCTTCTTATTGCAGAAAAAAGTTTCCTAATATTCATTTTAAAGCTTTGTTTAACTAAATTAATTTGCTTAAACTTTCATAAAATTACATACAGTGATGTGTAAGTGTACGTCAGCTATTGTATGAAGGGACAGCAGGTCATTTTTAGGCATGGGAAAAAAACTCAAAAAGTAAATTCTAATTCCCAATTATTTTCGAACGTCCTGAGAAAACAATCGAATTTCGTCCAAAATCTTAATTATAATGCAACATTTTAATTCTCAAGCAGAAAAAACTGAAAATGCAGAGTAATTCGAGCTAATTTACAGCTATTGATATATACAATTTACTTGGAAGAAATCAGGAGTTTATAAGGCTGGTTCACCTCATCATATTTTGGTTAATCCTAGGCATGCTTTGAAGACTATCAGGAAAAAAAAAATCAGATGTAAGTAAAGAGAATCAATAAAACTTAAGACAAACAAAAAATATTCCGTATCTGAGGGGGATGCCCACTCCTCAACTCTTTGCTTTTTACGCTAAAGTTTGACTTTCTATGAAAATTTTTTAGGAACAGCTACTGAGACATAAGAACCATGGAACTGAAATGAGAAGCTATATTGAAGTACTAAAAAAATGTTGTATCCATTTTTTTCCAGACGGGACATAAGTAAGTGAAAAGATTAAATAAAAACCAAAGTAAACAAAAACATTAATAAATAGAAATTAAACCTGTGGCCGGACCAGAGAAAATCAACAAATAAATATATCTATCGGTGGTATAACTTTGACGACCGTTATTGTTATCAGCAACTTTGTCAAATCCCGCCTAATCCCACAACAAACAAACTTAGCAGGAAAATATTTCTTTGCGTTATCTTTCAACGTGAATTTACAGCTTCTTCCCCTATCTACGGAGAACTGCTTTGATAATCACAATTATCAGTTAAAATGTCTGGCTAATTGATATTTTGTTTTGACCTTTTTCTTACGAAAATAATGAATAAACGGAAAATGTCATATCCTCCTACACCTTTCAAGGTCGACCCCTATGTAACAGACAAGAATAAAAAGTGGAGTAATGGAAGTAGATATGAGAAAATACACAGAACTTGGAAGTTAGTTTTTGAAAAATAACAGCAAGTATATATACGATTTTAATGCGAGTTCTTTTCTGTAATTATAGTGGATGATAGACTCTCTATCAACAAGTGAAATGACATCATTTTTTAGAATCCTGAAAAAGGCTTATGCAAGTTTTTTAGAATCCTGAAAAAGGCTTATGCAAGCTTTGCCTCTAATTCAGACTATCTGCCTTGGCCTTTTCTCCAATTAGCAATGGCTTGATGGCAACTTGATTTTAATTCAAAAATCAAGGGACTCAGACCCATTTATTTGTCTAACCCTTTCTTTGGTTTTTTTTTCAATCCTGTGTCTAAAACATAGAAATCTAAAGAAAATAAGAAAGATTAAAAATTGAGATCTCGAACGAAAAAATAAAGCTGTAATAGAATTGACTTAAGAACCATAATAAGAGCCAAAGCACGAGCGTTGGTTTAATATATAGCGAAGTACCTCTTTTATATTTTTTCCTGACCACTTTTTCTGGAAAAGGTTGGATCAACCTCCATGGCCTCTTATCGAAGCTTTCAGATAACCGTTTTTTCAGAACTGTACACAGATAAAATAATGATGCTTCAGGGAGACATTACTGATTCTGTTAGGTTTGGCGAGTTGATACGTTAAAGAGGAACACCTGAGGCTATGTTTGCATATACCCTAAACCTCATTTATGTATACCCTAAACCTCATTGACATATTATAGACGGCTCTAAATATCAAATTTCATTAAGATCCGGTCACCCGTTCTTAAGTTAAAATACCACAATTTTTCGAATTTTTCCAAATTAACATCCCCCAGCTCCCCTAAAGAGAACGGATCCGTTCCAATTATTTCAATCACTTATCTATAGCTTCTGCTTATTCTTCCCATCAAGTTTCATCCCGAGCTTTCACTCTAAGCGTTTACCAAGATTTCTAATTTCCCCTTCCAGCTCCCACCCCCCATGTCACCGGATCTGATTGGGATTTAAAATGAGAGTTCTAAAGCACAAGATCCTTCTAAAGATCCAATTTCATTAAGATCTGATCACCCGCTCGTAAGTTACAAACACCTCATTTTTTCTAATTTTTCCGTATTACACCCCCCCCTTAACTCCACCAAAGAGAGCGTCTGGTTATTTTTGTCATATATCTTGAACTTGTGCTTATTCTTCCCACCAAGATACATCCTGATCTCTCCGCTTTAAGCGTTTTCCAAGATTTCTGCCCCGCCCCCAATGACACTGTATCCAGTCAGGATTTCAAATAAGAGATCTGAGTTCCAAGGTCCCTCTAAATATGATACTTTATTAAGATCCGATTACTCCTTCGTAAGTTAAAAATACCTCATTTTTCTAGAATTAAGCCTTCTCCCCCCAACTCCCCCAAAGAGAGCGGATCCATTCTAGGTATGTGAATCATATATCTAGGACTTGTGCTTATTGTCCTCACGAATTTTCGTCCCGATCCCTCGACTCTAACATTTTCCAAGATTTTAGGTCCCACCGACTCCCCCCAATGTCACCGGATCCGGTTGGGATTTAAAATAAGAGCTCTGAGACACGATATTCTTTCAAACTTCGAATTTCATTAAGATCCAATCACTCCTTCGTAAGTTAAAAACACCTCAATTTTATAATTTTTCAGAATTAACCCCCCCCCCCCCAGTTCCCCTAAAGAGAGCAGATCCGTTCCAGTTATGTCAATCACGTATCTAGGACTTGTGATTATTTTTCCCATCAAGTTTCAACCCGATCCCTCCATTCTAAGCGTTTTCCAAGATTTTAGGTCCCACACCCAACTCCCCCCCCCAGTGTCATCGGATCCTGTCGAGATTTAGAATAAGAGTTCTGAGACACGTTATTCTTCCAAACATCAAATTTCATTAAGATCTGATCATCTGTTCGTAGGTTAAAAATACCTCATTATTTCTAATTGTTCCAATTTAACCGTCCCCCCACTCCCCCGCAGATAGTCGAATCAGGGAAACGACAACTTCTAATTTAATAAGGTCTGGTTTCTGATACGCCTGCCAAAGTTCATCGTCCTAGCTTACCTGGAAGTTCCTGAAGTAGCAAAACCGGCACAGACAGACGGACAGACCGACAGAGTGACAGAATTTACGATCGCTATATGTCACTGATACCAATTGCCATACAAACAGATATTGCTAGTGAACTTCATAATACCAATGACAAAATACATGTTTAATTCAAGGGTGGATCCAGGATTTTCTTTAGGGGGGGGGGCATAATAGGTTGCTTCGATAAACTTGCGAACAGACAAATACCCGAAACTAAAAGGGAACCTGGACAATTGTAAGTCGTTGGTAGATAGTGGAAATGGCCGTAAATTTAATGTAAAATCTGGTGAGGGTTTAATTTCTATTAAATCTGTTGAAATTAAAGTGGTATCTATACAAAAATAGTAAGTTATAAAAACAACCCTGCCAAAAAAATAGAAAGCTGTTCACAATCTATGAAAGAAAAAATGATATTTAATGTTTTCTGCATAACTTTTTGCTTTTGCACTTCTGACCACTATAGCGAGTAAGTTAAAATTTGTGTTGTAAAAAAAAAAAAAAAAAATGGGTCTTTAGCCATTATTTGGAGTCATGCACTCTTTGTGTCAATTTATATAGGTCAAACCGTTTAAAATATGGCCTAACATAGTGGCATCCCTCAGTAGCTATGATAGTAATGAAGAGTTGGAAAGGAGGATAAAGATACAACTTGTATATTCGTAAAAGATATATTAAACATTAAATACTAGTTCTCTTAGGGGTGTAACAAAAAAAAACAGAACAAAGAGATAGAAATGCATTGAAGACATTGAAAACGAAAGTTCTTAGTATAGGCAATAAAGCATTAAGTAATCACTGTTTCATTTTGAAATTGGGATTTAGTAAACATGTAAATTTCGGCGAAATCTCAAAAATTTACTAATCTAAATTTTACTTTTCATAAGAACGTAGCGCAGCTTTCCACTTTTTAAAGTTGAATATATTTCGCTTAAATTACAGAATTCACAATTGTATAAGAAAGTCTATTTCTCTGTTTCCAATCCCACCGTATCGATTTATTACAAGGTTGATGTATACCTCAATATTTTGGTGAACGTTTATAATGGTATGTCCTGTCAGTCTAGAGTCCTGTCATTTTAGAGCTCTTTGTTAGTATTTCCTCTTCTATTCATCCTAAAACATTCGATTAAAGACCAAAATCGTCAGAAAAACAGGAACTCTAATAAAGATCCCAGATATTCAGATCAAACATTTAGATCTCGATATGTCTTTTAAGCACAAAAATAAAAATTTGAATTTTGACTTAGATTTGGCATTAAGTAAGAGAATTGTCCTGTAAAAATTTTGCTTTATTTTTAACTAATCGTGGAAATATGATTGGATGGCATGTATCAAAATAAATAAAAAAATCTTTGGTAATGAGAAGGTGAGAAATTCTGAAGTAATATTGTAGTTTAATTCTATTTCCCAGATTTTTCTTCCCAGTTTGCTTTTGTGGTAAAACGGACTGATTCCCTTGATAAACCTAAATTTAATTAAATACTTCTTGGCAGTATGTGTCATTAGTAAAATCTAACAGAAACCGCACAAAAGCAACTAAAACCTTCTTTCAAACTCATTTGCAAAAAGAAACAGTCTTGATAATTAAAAACTTATTAAAAACTAAACTATTAAAAACCAATTACAAAACAATTACTCTCGTCCCAACCCAAACCAGAGCAAGCGGACTCAACCACAAATCTGCCACTACGTCAGGGGGCACAACCCCAATATCCTCCTGGATCCGCCACCGATTAAATCTATAGGTGACACAGCACTATAACTTGTGTATGACCCAAAATGGATAAATGATTATTCTACTGATTAAGAACCAAGAGAAGAGAAATGCTACACTATGAAGAGAGAACTTGATGAATTGTTTTATGGAACAGATTCAAAATGTCAAAAGTTGTTCAATAATATTAATAATGTGTAATGTTGTATGTAATATTATTTCAATAAAATGTTCCTTTTCACTTTGGTGTTATGATTCTTTTATTTTTAGGACATTTCTTTCAAGACAATGGAATAAAACTATTTATTATGGATATAAACATTATTTTAAAATCATTTTATGAAACAGATTCAATATGTTCAAAGTTGTTCAATGGTACTAACAATGTATAATAGTGTATGTAACATTGTTTTTTTTTTTAAATGATGCGTTATATTATTTAAATAAAATTGTATCTTTGAATTATGTCATTTTGTTTCCTTTTATTTTTTAGGACACTCTTATTGTTAATTTTTCAAGACAATGGAACAGGAAATTCAAAGACTTGGGAATGGGATCTTCAAAAGTTGGAGGCATGTGAACATGATTTTTCAGCAGTCAGAGAGATGTGGATGGTATTTTTCCAAAAAAAGAAACGTGTGAATTGGATTAAATTCTTTTAAGAGTCAAAGACATGTGAACTGGAATTTCAAAAGCTGGACACATATCAACATAATTTTTCAACAATCAGAGAGGTGCAAATGGAATTTCTTCCAACAAACAGAAACGAGTGAATTGGATTCATTTTTTTCAAGAGTTAGAGGCAGATGAGTGAAATTTTCAGATTTGATATTCCAAAACCAGAGACAAGGGAACAAAATTTTGCAAAGACAGAAGCAAACGAAATCTTTTTTCAAAAAGTTAAAAAACAAACAGAATTTCTTCAGAACACTCAAAAGTCAAAGATATATGAATGAGGCTTCTCAAAAGCTAGAGATACGTCAACAATATTTTTCTAGAATTGGATATGCTTAAATGGGAGTTTTCTTCAGACAGAAACCTGCAAATCAGATTTTTTTTCTAGTTGGAGACATAAGAATTGAGGCTATTGAAAAGTCAGAGGCAGGCGAATGGAAAAATTTTAAAGTCAGACACATAAACAGTATTTTCAAAGGTTATTTTTGGTACCAACGTCAGAGAAGCAAGAACAGAATTTCTTTTCAAAAGTTAGAAACGTGTGAGTCAGATTTTTTTTCAAAAACTTGACCAAAGAAGAGAAAAAAATTTACACTACCGTTCTGAATTTTTCCGAAAAAGAGAAGAAAAAGCCCCACTTCTGTTTTGACTTTTTTCAAAGACGAGAAAAAATGCAAGTTCAGCTCTGAGTTTCCCCAAAGAAGAGAAAAAGCTCCACTACTATTCTGAATTTCCCAAAGAAGAGAAAAAAGCTCCACTTCGGTTCTGAATTCTCTCAAAGAAGAGAAAACAAATTCAAAGGAAATACTCACGCTCATGTCTTGCTGAATTTAGAAAAAAGCATCATTCATCTGTCTTTGACCTTTGAAAAAAATTATGTTTGTATCTTTCTTTTAACTTATGAATGAATTCCTGTTCTTGTTTCCCTGACATTGGTAAAAACCCTGGAAATTGAGTTTATATGTCCAACTTTTGACAAAATTCCCGTCCGTCCACCTCTGAGTCATGATAAAACTCAATTCATATGCTTCTAATTCTTAAGAAAACAAATCCAGTTCACTCATCTCTGTCTGAAAAAGTCAATTCATGTGTGCCCGATTGTTCAAAATGTTGTTGAAGCGTCTCTAACTTTTGAAAATCTCTTATAAATTTCGTTCACTTTTGAGTGTCCTGAAGAAATGAAGAAATTATGTTTGTGGGTTTTTCAACTTTTTGCAAAATAAAAATCTGGTTCACATGTTTCTGACTTTAAAAAAATTCTGCTATGGTTTCTCTGACTGGTAAAAAAAAAATTGAAAATCCTATTTATGTTTGACTTTTGAAAAATTCTCATTCACCTGCCTTTGATATTCGAAAATTATTTGTGTTTTTTAATTTTTAAGATTTGTATGTGATTTCTGAGGCAATTTGTGATTGTTTAGGATGTGTTTTTGTTTGTGAAAACTTTATTATTTTGTAATTCATTGTATTATTTTATCGGTTATGTGCATCAGTTATGTATATTATCGGGTATATGTTATTTTTTCTACGAGCCCCTGTTATAAAATCCCTTCATCTGTTCAGATGGTTGGGGTGCCATGGTATTCATTATGACATATCATCAAAACTTTCAATCAACCATGTTAAATAACTGTGTGTTGTTGCAATGGTGTCAAGGAATTCCTTGAAAAAAAAGATCTTAATGCATAGCAACAAAAATAGATATTGATTTTTTGTAATGCAGATTGGAAAATTCTGAACAGTTGTGTAACTTTTCCTTTTCTCTTCTTTGGAAAATTGAGAACTGAAGTTAATGTTTTTTCTCTTCTATGAAAAAAATCAGACCAGAACTTGGACTTTTTTCACAGTTTTGGTGGAAATCAGAACAAAAGTCTAACTTTTTCTCTTGTTTAGAAAAATCTTGAACCGAATTTGAAATTCAGTCTCATCTTCAGAAGAAATTCTGAGCAGAAGCTGAATTTTTTCTCTTTTTTGGGAAAATTCAGAACAAAAGTTGAACATTTCTTCTTAAATAAATCCCCCATTTCACATGTCTATAATTCTAAAATGTATGGCATTAATAATTTGTAATATTGTATGTGAAATAATCTCATTAAAGATGTTCCTTTGCATTTTGGTGTTACGATTCTTTTATTTTTAAGGACATTTTTTTCAAGACAATGGAACAGAACCTTTATTTTGATCCTAAACTTTTTAACATTATTTTATGGAACAGATTCAAAATGTTCAAAGTTGTTCAATGATATTAATACATTTACGAGATAATTTTTAAATAAAAATATTCCTTTGCATTATGTTCTTATGTTTCCATTTATTTTCTAGGACACTCTTATTTTAATTTTTCAAGACAATGGCACAGGTAAGTCAAAGACATGTGAATGGGATTTTCAAAAGGTGGAGACAATTCAACATAATTTTTCAGCAGTCGGAGAGATGCGAAAGGGATTTTTTTCAAAAATAGAAACTTACGCATTGGATTCATTTTTTCCCAAGAGTCAGACATGCGAACAGGATTTTCAAGTTTTGTTCCAAAGTTAGAGAAAGGTGGTCGGTAATTCTTCCTAAGTTAAAAAAATACAAACTAAATTTTTTCTTCAAAGGTAAAAGGCATACGAGTTTTTTTTTTTTTTTTTTAAGATGGAGTTTGACATTTGCGGGTTTTTTCAAGACACAGAGAAAAGTGAATTCCAAGTTTATTCAAGAGTTGGAGACAAGTGAACATGAGTTTTTCAACAGTTAAATAGATATGAATGGGACATTTTCCATAAGTCAGAAATGCACGTTTTTAATAGTTCGAAGCATGTGAGTTGAGGTGGGGAAGGGTTAATTCTGAAAAATTAGAAAAAAATGAGGTATTTTTAACTTATGAAGGAGTGATTGGATCTTAATGAAATTTGATGTTTGGAAGGATATCGTGTCTCAGAGCTCTTATTTTAAATCCCAACCAGTGACATTGGGTGAGTTGGAGGGGGGGCCTAATATCTTGGAAAATGCTTAGAGTGGAGGGATTGGGATGAAACTTGGTGGGAAAAATAAGCACAAGTCCTAGCTACGTGATTGAAATAACCGGAACGGATCCCCTCTCTTTGTCGGACTTCGGGGGGTGAAATTGAAAAATAGAAAAATGAGGTATTTTTAACTTGCGAACGAGTGATTGTATCTTAATGAAATTTTATATTTAGAAGTTCCTCGTAACTCAGACCTTTAGTTTTAAATCCTGATCGGATCCAGTGTCATTTGGAAGAGTTGGGGGGACCGGAAATCTTGGAAACCGCTTAGAGTGGAGATATTGGGATGAAACTTGGTTGGAAGAATAAGCACAAGTACTAGATACGTCATTGACATAACTGGACTGGATCTGCTCTCTTTTGGGAGCTAGGGGGGACCTAACTCGGTAATTGGGAAAAATTGGAAAAAATGAGATATTTTTAACTTATGAATTGGTGATTGGATCTCAATCAAATTTTATATTCGAAAGGACCACTTGTCTCAGGGCTGTTATTTTGAATCCTGACTAGATTCGGTGCCATTGGGGGGAGTTAGAGGAGGAAACCGGAAATCTTAGAAAACACTTGAGTGGAGAGATCATGATGATACTTGGTGGGATTTATAACCAGACCGAATTGGCTCTCCTTGGGGGAATTGGGGGTTGATTCTGAAAAAATTAAAAAATTATGTCTTTTTAAGTTACGAATGGGTGATCAGATCTTAATGAAATGTCTTATGTAGAAGGACCTCGTGTCTCAGAGCTCTCATTTTGAATCTCTACCGGATCTGGTAACGTTGGCGGGAGTTGGAGGGGGAAACTCGAGATCTTGGAATACTCTTAGAAGGTAGAGATCGGGATGAAACTTGGTGGGAAGAATAAATACATCTCCTAGATACTTTATTGACATAACCGGACTGGATCCGCTCTCTTTGTGGGAGTTGGAGGGATTTGATAGTTTGGGCACTTCCAGATAAGCTAGGACGATGAAAGTTGGCAGGCGTATCAGGGACCAGACTAGATTAAATTAGAAATAGTTTCTTCCCCGATTCAACCATCTGGGGGAAGCGAGCGAACAAGATAGTCGTGAAGAATTTTATTTGCTGATAAAACAAATAATTATTCTTCTTAAGTTCTGCCTGTGGTATAGGGGTATGATTCTCGCTTAGGGTGCGAGAGGTCTCAAGTTCGAATTCTGGACTACCCTAATGTTTACATGAAGAATATCTGAAACTAGATACGTGATCAATATAGCTATCGCTGGAAGTTGGCAGGCGTATCAGGGACCCGACCAGATTAAATTAGAAATAGTTGCTTCCCCAATTTGACTATCTTGGGGGGGGGGAATGGAAGGACGGTTAACTTGGAAAAATTAGAAAATATGATATATTTTTAACTTACGAACAGGTAATCGGATATTGATGAAATTTGATATCTAGAAGGACCTTGTGTATCAGAGCTCTTATTTTTAATCCTAACCGGATCCGATGACATTGGGAAGAGTTGGAGGAGGAAACCGGAAATTTTGGAAAATGCTTAGAGTGGAGGGATCTTAATAAAACTTGGTGGGAAGAAGCTTTTGGCTCTTCTGACCTCGTCACAGGTGCCATATGAGCTCTTGGCTCTTGTCTTGAGTGTACCTTTGCCTTTATGGTACTATGTGGCTTATTTAAAAATTTTCCTTTGTCATGTTCGCTTGAATTCAGAAAATTGCCTCCTATTTTATTCCCCCCCTAAAATTTCGACGAAATTTAGCCCCAGGTTTTATGTGGCATGAAAGTGGGCCAAGAAACTTCTCGTATCTGGTCAGTTTTGAGCTTAAAGCCAAAAGTTGTTGAGCGAAGAAGGACCTATTGTGTAAAAAAAAAACTTTAGTTTAAGGTACAGGACCCACAAATAGAGCCCCTATAGAGCAACAAAAATATTCGCAGTCGGAATAAAACTTGTATTTCTTTCGGTATATGATTTGTAGGGACCCCAATGCACAAGGTTTAGCAAAACAAATGCTTTCCCTCAAAAAAGGCCCAGAGAGGTTTAAAAACTATTCCTTCTTAACAGCTTAAGACCTGTATCTACATATTCCTGTGCTAAGGGGACCATAGCATATAAAATAAATTAGTTGAGAGTAAAGCCTTCCATAAAAATTCAAGATATGGTTCACTGAGGCATTGACTGAGGACCACATATTGTCATTGGCAGAGGGAGGGTGATAGGCTACCTGAATAGGTGACAATATAAGGCGACATACTTGCTCTTCTCTGGTCAGCTTTAACTTACTGTCGGAAGTCCCTGCGCCAAGGAGAGGCCAATATATAAAGCAAATTTGAATTGAATTGAATTTATTTATAACCCGTTATAATACACATGAAAAACGGAGTAAAATGTGAATAAAAGAAAAGAGGAAAAATAAAATGACCTAAAAAACTACACAAAAAACTGCAACACTTCACCTTCCTTAAAAACAATTAAAACATACAAAAGCAAAACATTCTTTGAATCAAAATAGCTCTCCATGGGTGCCGACCAATTCTACTATTATAAGCTTCTATGCTTTTTCTGATAGAAGCATTCGGGTCTATGATGCCATATCTTTTAATGACTCAGGAGTTGCTTGACCATGGTGGAAGGGAAAGCAGGTATTTGGCATACCGGAAATAGATTCGCCGAAGCTCCTTCGTCTCGGTTATCGTAAACGTACGCCAAAAAGATGCAAGGTATAAGAAATTCGGGAGTACAGAAGCATTGTAGAGTTTTGCTAGCAGTTTACTGTTGAGTCGAAGTTTGTTTGCTACCAAGCTTCCGTATGCAGCTTCTGTTCGACGTTGGAAATGAAGGATCAAGAGCCTTCTTGTTGCTTTAAGAGTGTCACCGATAGGAAGCCCTAAATATTTCATTTGTGATTTTGGGGAAACTGGCGCGCCGTCGAGATTAATAGTAAATCCTGCTCGAGTTTCAACCCAGTTGAACAGAACCACGTCCGATTTTCTCTATTGAATGTAAGGTTAATCTTAGCATATTCTTTACTTAAAATAGCAAAATTTCTTTTGAACGACTGTACTATTCGACTTGGGTTAAAAATATCATCTGCATAAGCGATAAGTGACACATCAATCCTTTTTAAAATACACGAAGGAACTGCGCTGGATTGGGCGTTCAGGATACAGTTATTAAAGACAGCTGGAGAGGTAAGGGCACCCTGTCTGACACCTCGACAGACTGGAATAACGAGACGTGTTATGGTCCCATCAGGTAGCCTGATTACAACAGCAAGATGGTTATACATATCATACAAAGCACGAATGGCAGACGTGTCAACTCCCCGTTTATATAGTTCAAGGAGAATTTATGTATATATATATATATATATATATATATATATATATATATATATATATACATATGTTTGGCTATGCTGTTTGACCTATGTGATTGTATGGATGAGTAGCGTTAAGGCCTCATTCAAGTGCTGGTCTATATTAGTCACTAACAGTCTTCCTTTTCTCCTTCTGTCTCTTTTTTTTTTTTTTTATGTGTTTGTGCTGTTGCATTGGTGATTTCTCTTTTCATGATATATATATATATATATATATATCTATCTATATATATAAAAATAAGTTGTCTGTCTGTCTGTGGATGTGTGGATGGATGTGTCAGGTGACGTCACCTGAAAAAACTGGATCAGGTGACGTCAAAACTGAAAAAACTAAAAAAGGCAAAAACTACAAAAAAAACTAAAAACTAATAAAAAAAATAAAAAAGCTAAAAAACTAAAAAAACTATAAAGGTAAAAACCAATAAAAAACTAAAAAGGCAAAAACTACAAAAAAAAACTAAAAACTAATAAAAAAAAGTAAAAAAGCTAAAAAACTAAAAAAACTAAAAAAACTAAAAAAAGGTAAAAAACTAAAAAAAATAAAAAATAAAAAAAAACTAAAAAAAAGGAAAAAACTGAAAAATAAGCTAAAATAAAGGTAAAAACCAATAAAAAACTAAAAAAAAAAGGAAAAAACTAATAAATGACGACACTCAAAGAGAAAAAAAAGGCAAAAACTACAAAAAAAACTAAAAACTAATAAAAAAAATAAAAAAGCTAAAAAACTAAAAAAACTAAAAAAAGGCAAAAACTACAAAAAAAACTAAAAACTAATAAAAAAGCTAAAAAACTAAAAAAAATAAAAAAAAGGCAAAAACTACAAAAAAACTAAAAACTAATAAAAAAAATAAAAAAGCTAAAAAACTAAAAAAACTAAAAAAACTAAAAAAAGGTAAAAAACTAAAAAAACTAAAAACTAAAAAAAAACTAAAAAAGGTAAAAACTAAAAGAACTAAAAAAGAAAAAAATAAATGACGACACTCAAAGAGAAAGCGACCAGGACAAAAGGAATGTTCGATTAGCAATCAACAAAGCACCGGGACACAGGGAGTATAAATGACGACCAGGACAAAACTAAAAAATCTAAAAATCTAAATAAACTAAAAAAGAAAAAAAAAGGAAAAAAATAAAGGAGAAAAACAAAACTAAAAAACGAATGTATATACAGACCGGTACACCGGGATACAAATGACGACCGGGACACAGGGAATATAAATGACGACCGGGACACAGGGACACAACTACAACGGGGACACCGGGGGAAACAGGGGGATATAAATGACGACCGGGACAAAAAAACTAAAAAGAAAAAAAAACTAAAAACTAATAAAAAAACTAAAAAATCTAAAAATCTAAATAAGCTAAAAAAGAAAAAAAAAGGAAAAAAATAAAGGAGAAAAACAAAACTAAAAAACGAATGTATATACAGACCGGGACACCGGGATACAAATGACGACCGGGACCCGGGACACAGGGAATATAAATGACGACCGGGACACAGGGACACAACTACAACGGGGACACCGGGGGAAACAGGGGGATGTAAATGACGACCGGGACACCGGGACAGGGAATGGTCGATTAGCAATCACCATCAACAAAGCTCAAGGGCAATCATTAGAATCATGAGGTATAGATCTGAATACAGATTGTTTTCCCATGGACCATTATATGTTGCATGTTCAAGAGTCGGTAAACCTGACAATCTATTTATATACAAAGACAATGGGACAGCAAAGAATGTTGTATATTCGCAAGTTTTACGTAGTTAAAACCATATATATATATCTATCTATATTCACAGGTGGGACATAGGGACACAACTACAATGGCGCGTAACTATTATGGCGCGTAACGACTTACGCGCGCGGGGGGGCTTGGGGGGGGCGCGAAGCGCCCCCACCAACTAGGTGTTGGGGTGGCGCGAAGCGCCACCCCAACAGCTAGTATATATATATATATATATATATATATATATATATATATATATATATATATATATATATATATATATATATATATATATATATATATGTAATTGTAATTGTATTAGAACCTATGTACTTAAATTTTGGAACCATGGGATACCAATACTCAAGATATAATATAGAAAAAATACTCTTTTCCCAAAAAATAGGCTTGAAAATGGTCAAAAACTTATCGTCCAAAATAATTTGAAACTTTTGTCTGTGGAATATGGGGCCTGACAATGAACAAATCCCTTATTTAATCGGTTTTTAGCTCATATTGTAAGTCCTTGTGATCTTGATGGAGAAACAGTTTTAAATGTCTACTGAGCTAAAAGGATCATAATGTAAACAAAAATTTAGTTTTTGGGTGTGTGCCTCTTAAAACCAAACCAAAATGGACCTTAAAAACTCTTTTTTTAATCGATTGAAACTTATAACCTTAAGTCAGGAGACCCCATTGCAAAAGAAAAAAAAATTCCCTTAAAATGGAGCCCGAATAGGACAAATCATTTTTTTAAACAGTATGAAACTGCCTGGGTGATGTAGACTTGATGCAGGAAAAATTGATACTAATTTGGCTGGACTCATTCGTGATGCCAAAAAAAGGGTCCATACCTTTTCAATTTCTGATCGGTTTGTACCTTACAAGGCGCTTGGACCTAGTAAGGTAGTTCTTCTCAACGAAGCTAAAATTTCAAAAATAAATGGTTTATCGGTTTATGATGATAGACGTTGGGTTGAAGAATTTGTTTTTTCTAGTTGGCTTAAACCTACAAGTTATCAAACAGTTTGTGGTAACGAACTGTAGTAAGGAGCGACCCGGCTCAATAGTAACCAAAACTCTAAAAAATTGAATTTTGATATAAATAGCTACATCAAAAGAATCGCATTTTAATGCTGAGTTTAAATATATAAGTTTCATCAAGTTTAGTCTTACCAATCAAAAGTTACGAGCCTGAGAAAATTTGCCTTATTTAGGAAAATAGGGGGAAACACCCCCTAAAAGTCGTAGGATCTTAACGAAAATGAAACCATCAGATTTAGCGTATCAGAGAACCCTACTGTAGAAGTTTTAAGCTCCTATCTAAAAAAATGTGGAATTTTGTATTTTTTGCCAGAAGACAAATCATGGGTGCGTGTTTATTTGTTTGTTTTTTTCCCAGGGGTCATCGTATCGACCAAGTGGTCCTAGAATGTCGCAAGAGGGCTCATTCTAACGGAAATGAAAAGTTCTAGTGCCCTTTTTAAGTGACCAAAAAAATTGGAGGGCATCTAGGCCCTCTCCCACGCTCATTTTTTTCCCAAAGTCAACGGATCAAAATTTTGAGATAGCCATTTTGTTCAACATAGTCGAAAACCATAATAACTATGTCTTTGGGGATGATTTACTCCCCCACAATCCCTGGGGGAGGGGCTGCAAGTTACAAACTTTGACCAGTGTTTACATATAGTAATGGTTATTGGGAAGTGTACAGACGTTTTCAGGGGGATTTTATTTTGTTTGGGGGTGGGGCTGAGGAGAGGGGGATATGTTGGAGGATCTTTCCGTGGAGGAATCTGTCATGGGGGAAGAAAAATTCAATGACAAGGGCGCAGGATTCTCTAGCATTACTATAAGAAGACAATGAAAAATAAACATGGAAACGTTTTTTCAAATGAAAGGAAGAAGTAGCATTGAAACTTAAAACGAACAGAGATTATTACGCATATGAGGGGTTGTAAAAATACTTTAGCATAAAGAGCGAGGTATTTAGGAGGAGATAAATACCTTGCTCTTTATGCTACAGTATTTTTAGTAATTTCAACTATTTATTCTACGGCCTTTCTGATTCACGGGTCATTCTTAAAGAATTGGGACAAAACTTACGATTTAATGTAAAGAGCAAGGTATTAACGAGGGTACAAACCCCCTCGTATACATAATAAAAATATAAGGTTATGAGAGTTTGTTACGTAAGTTAATTCTTAAGTTACGTATATTTTTTACTAATAAAAACGTTCGTTAAAAATTAAAAGTTCTAGTTACCTTTTTAAGTAACCGAAAAATTGGTGGGCAACTAGGCCTCCTTCTCCACCCCTTATTTCTCAAAATCGTCTAATCAAAACTAAGAGAGAGCCATTTAGCCAAAAAAAGAATTAATATACAAATTTCATTTTAATAATTTATGTGCGGAGAGCCAAAACCAAACATGCATTAATTCAAAAACGTTCAGAAATTAAATGAAAAAAAACTAATTTTTTTAGCTGAAAGAAAGGAGCGACATTAAAACTTAAAACGAACAGAAATTACTCCGTATATGAAATGAGTTGTCCCCTCCGCAATCCCTCGCTCTTTACGCTAAAGTTTGACTCTTTGCCACAATTCTACTTTTTAAAACAATTAAAAGTTTTAGCGTAAAGAGCGAGGGATTGCGGAGGGGACAACTCATTTCATATACGGAGTAATTCTATTCGTTTTAAGTTTTAATGTCGCTCCTTACTTTCAGCTAAAAAAAATATTTTTTTTTTATTTAATGTAGACTAAAATACTATAAGTCATCTTGGTTTACTGAAAAAACGAAATACGTTATGAAAAGAAATTGCTTTCATCGATGCATGATGCAAGAACATCTAAAAATTCCTCCGAATCGTTTGACGCTAACAAGAAAGTGCCTAAGTGAAAACAGGAAAAACGATTTTATTGATTGCCAATATTCGATTTATTTTTTTTTGTCCTTTTTCTAATCGGCTCGCACCTTGTCCGGTATGTACACTGGATGAAACGGACCTAAGAGGACCAGATATTCGGAAAAAATTGGATATTATCGATTTGTGACACCCCAATTAGAGTCTGGTTTTTGTTTTCTCTGAATGGCTTGAAAGTTTCAGTTGTTTACTGTACTGAGGAGACCTCGATGATGACAACAAATATTGGAAGAAAATCCGATTGTATCGAGTTGCTATATAAACAAGAGCTAAGAGCTCATATGGCACTTGTGACGAGGCAAGAAGAGCTAAGAGTTCATATGGTATGAGCTCTAACAAAATTCTAAGAATCAACAGATTGATTTAAAAGGAAAACCAGAGGCTTAATGCCGGTCAGGATTTAAAATAAGAGCTCTGAGTCATGATGTCCTTCTAAATATCAAAATTCATTAAGATCCGATCACCCACTCGTAAGTTAAAAATACCCAATTTTTCTAATTTTTCCTCTCCCTTTAGCCCCCCAGACGGTCAAATCTGGGAAAACGACTTTATTAAGTCAATTTGTGCAGCTCCCTGACACGCCTACCAATTCTCATCGTCCTAGAACGTCCAGAAGCACCAAAATCGCCAAATCACTGAACCCCTCCCCCCAAATCCCCCAAAGAGAGCGAATCCAGTACGGTTACGTCAATCACGTATCAAGGACTTTGCTTATTCTATCCACCAAGCTTCATCCAGATTCCTCCACTCCAAGTGTTTTCCAAGAT